>NW_026968914.1:0-63000 GCF_028390025.1 Pseudophryne corroboree
TGTACCTAAAGTTTAAAGCAGAAATTGGGACACTTTTGAAATTTTCATTTTTGATCAAAATTGTGGGTCCGGGGCTTACGCTTTTTCATATACGGCCATACACATTTTTGACTCCAACTGGAAAACCATGCACCAGAATTAACTTCTGTCACCTTGGTGATACATTTTGGATATGTACCTAAAGTTTAAAGCAGAAATTGGGACACTTTTGAAATTTTCATTTTTGATCGAAATTGTGGGTCCGGGGCTTACGTTTTTGTCATATATGGCCATACACATTTCTGACTCCAAATGGAAAACCATGCACCAGAATTAACTTCTGTCACCTTGGTGATACATTTTGGATATGTACCTAAAGTTTAAAGCAGAAATTGGGACACTTTTGAAATTTTCATTTTTGATCAAAATTGTGTGTCCAGGGCTTACGTTTTTTTCATATATGGCCATACACATTTCTGACTCCAAATGGAAAACCATGCACCAGAATTAACTTCTGTCACCTTGGTGATACATTTTGGATATGTACCTAAAGTTTAAAGCAGAAATAGGGACACTTTTGAAATTTTCATTTTTGATCAAAATTGTCGGTCCGGGGCTTACGTTTTTTCATATATGGCCATACACATTTTTGACTCCAACTGGAAAACCATGCACCAGAATTAACTTCTGTCACCTTGGTGATACATTTTGGATATGTACCTAAAGTTTAAAGCAGAAATTGGGATACTTTTGAAATTTTCATTTTAGATCAAAATAGTGGGTCCGGGGCTTACGTTTTTTTCATATATGGCCATACACATTTCTTACTCCAATTGGAAAACCATGCACCAGAATTAACTTCTGTCACCTTGGTGATACATTTTGGATAAGTACCTAAAGTTTAAAGCAGAAATTGGGACACTTTTGAAATTTTCATTTTTGATCAAAATTGTGGGTCCGGGGCTTACGCTTTTTCATATACGGCCATACACATTTTTGACTCCAACTGGAAAACCATGCACCAGAATTAACTTCTGTCACCTTGGTGATACATTTTGGATATGTACCTAAAGTTTAAAGCAGAAATTGGGACACTTTAGAAATTTTCATTTTTGATCGAAACTGTGGGTCCGGGGCTTACGTTTTTTTCATATATGGCCATACACATTTCTGACTCCAAATGGAAAACCATGCACCAGAATTAACCTCTGTCTCCTTGGTGATACATTTTGGATATGTACCTAAAGTTTAAAGCAGAAATTGGGACACTTTTGAAATTTTCATTTTTGATCGAAATTGTGGGTCCGGGGCTTACGTTTTTGTCATATATGGCCATACACATTTCTGACTCCAAATGGAAAACCATGCACCAGAATTAACTTCTGTCACCTTGGTGATACATTTTGGATATGTACCTAAAGTTTAAAGCAGAAATTGTGACACTTTTGAAATTTTCATTTTTGATCAAAATTGTGTGTCCAGGGCTTACGTTTTTTCATATATGGCCATACACATTTTTGACTCCAACTGGAAAACCATGCACCAGAATTAACTTCTGTCACCTTGGTGATACATTTTGGATATGTACCTAAAGTTTAAAGCAGAAATTGGGATACTTTTGAAATTTTCATTTTAGATCAAAATTGTGGGTCCGGGACTTACGTTTTTTTCATATATGGCCATACACATTTCTTACTCCAATTGTAAAACCATGCACCAGAATTAACTTCTGTCACCTTGGTGATACATTTTGGATATGTACTTAAAGTTTAAAGCAGAAATTGGGACACTTTTGAAATTTTCATTTTTGATCGAAATTGTGGGTCCGGGGCTTACGTTTTTTTCATATATGGCCATACACATTTCTGACTCCAAATGGAAAACCATGCACCAGAATTAACTTCTGTCACCTTGGTGATACATTTTGGATATGTACCTAAAGTTTAAAGCAGAAATTGGGACACTTTTGAAATTTTAATTTTTGATCGAAATTGTGGGTCCGGGGCTTACGTTTTTTTTCATATATGGCCATACACATTTCTGACTCCAAATGGAAAACCATGCACCAGAATTAACTTCTGTCACCTTGGTGATACATTTTGGATATGTACCTAAAGTTTAAAGCAGAAATTGGGACACTTTTGAAATTTTCATTTTTGATCAAAATTGTGTGTCCAGGGCTTATGTTTTTTTCATATATGGCCATACACATTTCTGACTCCAAATGGAAAAACATGCACCAGAATTAACTTCTGTCACCTTGGTGATACATTTTGGATATGTACCTAAAGTTTAAAGCAGAAATTGGGACACTTTAGAAATGTTCATTTTTGATCGAAATTGTGGGTCCGGGGCTTACGTTTTTTTTCATATATGGCCATACACATTTCTAACTCCAAATGGAAAACCATGCACCAGAATTAACTTCTGTCACCTTGGTGATACATTTTGGATATGTACCTAAAGTTTAAAGCAGAAATTGGGACACTTTTGAAATTTTCATTTTTGATCAAAATTGTGTTTCCAAGGCTTACGTTTTTTTCATATATGGCCATACACATTTCTGACTCCAATTGGAAAACCATGAACCAGAATTAACTTCTGTCACCTTGGTGATACATTTTGGATATGTACCTAAAGTTTAAAGCAGAAATTGGGATACTTTTGAAATTTTCATTTTAGATCAAAATTGTGGGTCCGGGGCTTACGTTTTTTTCATATATGGCCATACACATTTCTTACTCCAATTGGAAAACCATGCACCAGAATTAACTTCTGTCACCTTGGTGATACATTTTGGATATGTACCTAAAGTTTAAAGCAGAAATTGGGACACTTTTGAAATTTTCATTTTTGATCAAAATTGTGTTTCCAAGGCTTACGTTTTTTTCATATATGGCCATACACATTTCTGACTCCAATTGGAAAACCATGAACCAGAATTAACTTCTGTCACCTTGGTGATACATTTTGGATATGTACCTAAAGTTTAAAGCAGAAATTGGGATACTTTTGAAATTTTCATTTTAGATCAAAATTGTGGGTCCGGGGCTTACGTTTTTTTCATATATGGCCATACACATTTCTTACTCCAATTGGAAAACCATGCACCAGAATTAACTTCTGTCACCTTGGTGATACATTTTGGATATGTACATAAAGTTTAAAGCAGAAATTGGGACACTTTTGAAATTTTCATTTTTGATCAAAATTGTGGGTCCGGGGCTTACGTTTTTTTCATATACGGCCATACACATTTCTGTCTCCAATTGGAAAACCATGCACCAGAATTAACTTCTGTCACCTTGGTGATACATTTTGGATAAGTACCTAAAGTTTAAAGCAGAAATTGGGACACTTTTGAAATTTTCATTTTTGATCAAAATTGTGGGTCCTGGGCTTACGCTTTTTCATATACGGCCATACACATTTTTGACTCCAACTGGAAAACCATGCACCAGAATTAACTTCTGTCACCTTGGTGATACATTTTGGATATGTACCTAAAGTTTAAAGCAGAAATTGGGACACTTTAGAAATTTTCATTTTTGATCGAAACTGTGGGTCCGGGGCTTACGTTTTTGTCATATATGGCCATACACATTTCTTACTCCAATTGGAAAACCATGCACCAGAATTAACTTCTGTCACCTTGGTGATACATTTTGGATATGTACCTAAAGTTTAAAGCAGAAATTGGGACACTTTTGAAATTTTCATTTTTGATCAAAATTGTGGGTCCGGGGCTTACGTTTTTTCATATACGGCCATACACATTTCTGTCTCCAATTGGAAAACCATGCACCAGAATTAACTTCTGTCACCTTGGTGATACATTTTGGATAAGTACCTAAAGTTTAAAGCAGAAATTGGGACACTTTTGAAATTTTCATTTTTGATCAAAATTGTGGGTCCGGGGCTTACGCTTTTTCATATACGGCCATACACATTTTTGACTCCAACTGGAAAACCATGCACCAGAATTAACTTCTGTCACCTTGGTGATACATTTTGGATATGTACCTAAAGTTTAAAGCAGAAATTGGGACACTTTTGAAATTTTCATTTTTGATCAAAATTGTGGGTCCGGGGCTTACGCTTTTTCATATACGGCCATACACATTTTTGACTCCAACTGGAAAACCATGCACCAGAATTAACTTCTGTCACCTTGGTGATACATTTTGGATATGTACCTAAAGTTTAAAGCAGAAATTGGGACACTTTTGAAATTTTCATTTTTGATCGAAATTGTGGGTCCGGGGCTTACGTTTTTGTCATATATGGCCATACACATTTCTGACTCCAAATGGAAAACCATGCACCAGAATTAACTTCTGTCACCTTGGTGATACATTTTGGATATGTACCTAAAGTTTAAAGCAGAAATTGGGACACTTTTGAAATTTTCATTTTTGATCAAAATTGTGTGTCCAGGGCTTACGTTTTTTTCATATATGGCCATACACATTTCTGACTCCAAATGGAAAACCATGCACCAGAATTAACTTCTGTCACCTTGGTGATACATTTTGGATATGTACCTAAAGTTTAAAGCAGAAATAGGGACACTTTTGAAATTTTCATTTTTGATCAAAATTGTCGGTCCGGGGCTTACGTTTTTTCATATATGGCCATACACATTTTTGACTCCAACTGGAAAACCATGCACCAGAATTAACTTCTGTCACCTTGGTGATACATTTTGGATATGTACCTAAAGTTTAAAGCAGAAATTGGGATACTTTTGAAATTTTCATTTTAGATCAAAATAGTGGGTCCGGGGCTTACGTTTTTTTCATATATGGCCATACACATTTCTTACTCCAATTGGAAAACCATGCACCAGAATTAACTTCTGTCACCTTGGTGATACATTTTGGATAAGTACCTAAAGTTTAAAGCAGAAATTGGGACACTTTTGAAATTTTCATTTTTGATCAAAATTGTGGGTCCGGGGCTTACGCTTTTTCATATACGGCCATACACATTTTTGACTCCAACTGGAAAACCATGCACCAGAATTAACTTCTGTCACCTTGGTGATACATTTTGGATATGTACCTAAAGTTTAAAGCAGAAATTGGGACACTTTAGAAATTTTCATTTTTGATCGAAACTGTGGGTCCGGGGCTTACGTTTTTTTCATATATGGCCATACACATTTCTGACTCCAAATGGAAAACCATGCACCAGAATTAACCTCTGTCTCCTTGGTGATACATTTTGGATATGTACCTAAAGTTTAAAGCAGAAATTGGGACACTTTTGAAATTTTCATTTTTGATCGAAATTGTGGGTCCGGGGCTTACGTTTTTGTCATATATGGCCATACACATTTCTGACTCCAAATGGAAAACCATGCACCAGAATTAACTTCTGTCACCTTGGTGATACATTTTGGATATGTACCTAAAGTTTAAAGCAGAAATTGTGACACTTTTGAAATTTTCATTTTTGATCAAAATTGTGTGTCCAGGGCTTACGTTTTTTCATATATGGCCATACACATTTTTGACTCCAACTGGAAAACCATGCACCAGAATTAACTTCTGTCACCTTGGTGATACATTTTGGATATGTACCTAAAGTTTAAAGCAGAAATTGGGATACTTTTGAAATTTTCATTTTAGATCAAAATTGTGGGTCCGGGACTTACGTTTTTTTCATATATGGCCATACACATTTCTTACTCCAATTGTAAAACCATGCACCAGAATTAACTTCTGTCACCTTGGTGATACATTTTGGATATGTACTTAAAGTTTAAAGCAGAAATTGGGACACTTTTGAAATTTTCATTTTTGATCGAAATTGTGGGTCCGGGGCTTACGTTTTTTTCATATATGGCCATACACATTTCTGACTCCAAATGGAAAACCATGCACCAGAATTAACTTCTGTCACCTTGGTGATACATTTTGGATATGTACCTAAAGTTTAAAGCAGAAATTGGGACACTTTTGAAATTTTAATTTTTGATCGAAATTGTGGGTCCGGGGCTTACGTTTTTTTTCATATATGGCCATACACATTTCTGACTCCAAATGGAAAACCATGCACCAGAATTAACTTCTGTCACCTTGGTGATACATTTTGGATATGTACCTAAAGTTTAAAGCAGAAATTGGGACACTTTTGAAATTTTCATTTTTGATCAAAATTGTGTGTCCAGGGCTTACGTTTTTTTTCATATATGGCCATACACATTTCTGACTCCAAATGGAAAACCATGCACCAGAATTAACTTCTGTCACCTTGGTGATACATTTTGGATATGTACCTAAAGTTTAAAGCAGAAATTGGGACACTTTTGAAATTTTCATTTTTGATCAAAATTGTGTGTCCAGGGCTTATGTTTTTTTCATATATGGCCATACACATTTCTGACTCCAAATGGAAAAACATGCACCAGAATTAACTTCTGTCACCTTGGTGATACATTTTGGATATGTACCTAAAGTTTAAAGCAGAAATTGGGACACTTTAGAAATGTTCATTTTTGATCGAAATTGTGGGTCCGGGGCTTACGTTTTTTTTCATATATGGCCATACACATTTCTAACTCCAAATGGAAAACCATGCACCAGAATTAACTTCTGTCACCTTGGTGATACATTTTGGATATGTACCTAAAGTTTAAAGCAGAAATTGGGACACTTTTGAAATTTTCATTTTTGATCAAAATTGTGTTTCCAAGGCTTACGTTTTTTTCATATATGGCCATACACATTTCTGACTCCAATTGGAAAACCATGAACCAGAATTAACTTCTGTCACCTTGGTGATACATTTTGGATATGTACCTAAAGTTTAAAGCAGAAATTGGGATACTTTTGAAATTTTCATTTTAGATCAAAATTGTGGGTCCGGGGCTTACGTTTTTTTCATATATGGCCATACACATTTCTTACTCCAATTGGAAAACCATGCACCAGAATTAACTTCTGTCACCTTGGTGATACATTTTGGATATGTACCTAAAGTTTAAAGCAGAAATTGGGACACTTTTGAAATTTTCATTTTTGATCAAAATTGTGGGTCCGGGGCTTACGTTTTTTCATATACGGCCATACACATTTCTTACTCCAATTGGAAAACCATGCACCAGAATTAACTTCTGTCACCTTGGTGATACATTTTGGATAAGTACCTAAAGTTTAAAGCAGAAATTGGGACACTTTTGAAATTTTCATTTTTGATCAAAATTGTGGGTCCGGGGCTTACGCTTTTTCATATACGGCCATACACATTTTTGACTCCAACTGGAAAACCATGCACCAGAATTAACTTCTGTCACCTTGGTGATACATTTTGGATATGTACCTAAAGTTTAAAGCAGAAATTGGGACACTTTAGAAATTTTCATTTTTGATCGAAACTGTGGGTCCGGGGCTTACGTTTTTTTCATATATGGCCATACACATTTCTGACTCCAAATGGAAAACCATGCACCAGAATTAACCTCTGTCTCCTTGGTGATACATTTTGGATATGTACCTAAAGTTTAAAGCAGAAATTGGGACACTTTTGAAATTTTCATTTTTGATCGAAATTGTGGGTCCGGGGCTTACGTTTTTGTCATATATGGCCATACACATTTCTGACTCCAAATGGAAAACCATGCACCAGAATTAACTTCTGTCACCTTGGTGATACATTTTGGATATGTACCTAAAGTTTAAAGCAGAAATTGTGACACTTTTGAAATTTTCATTTTTGATCAAAATTGTGTGTCCAGGGCTTACGTTTTTTCATATATGGCCATACACATTTTTGACTCCAACTGGAAAACCATGCACCAGAATTAACTTCTGTCACCTTGGTGATACATTTTGGATATGTACCTAAAGTTTAAAGCAGAAATTGGGATACTTTTGAAATTTTCATTTTAGATCAAAATTGTGGGTCCGGGACTTACGTTTTTTTCATATATGGCCATACACATTTCTTACTCCAATTGTAAAACCATGCACCAGAATTAACTTCTGTCACCTTGGTGATACATTTTGGATATGTACTTAAAGTTTAAAGCAGAAATTGGGACACTTTTGAAATTTTCATTTTTGATCGAAATTGTGGGTCCGGGGCTTACGTTTTTTTCATATATGGCCATACACATTTCTGACTCCAAATGGAAAACCATGCACCAGAATTAACTTCTGTCACCTTGGTGATACATTTTGGATATGTACCTAAAGTTTAAAGCAGAAATTGGGACACTTTTGAAATTTTAATTTTTGATCGAAATTGTGGGTCCGGGGCTTACGTTTTTTTTCATATATGGCCATACACATTTCTGACTCCAAATGGAAAACCATGCACCAGAATTAACTTCTGTCACCTTGGTGATACATTTTGGATATGTACCTAAAGTTTAAAGCAGAAATTGGGACACTTTTGAAATTTTCATTTTTGATCAAAATTGTGTGTCCAGGGCTTACGTTTTTTTTCATATATGGCCATACACATTTCTGACTCCAAATGGAAAACCATGCACCAGAATTAACTTCTGTCACCTTGGTGATACATTTTGGATATGTACCTAAAGTTTAAAGCAGAAATTGGGACACTTTTGAAATTTTCATTTTTGATCAAAATTGTGTGTCCAGGGCTTATGTTTTTTTCATATATGGCCATACACATTTCTGACTCCAAATGGAAAAACATGCACCAGAATTAACTTCTGTCACCTTGGTGATACATTTTGGATATGTACCTAAAGTTTAAAGCAGAAATTGGGACACTTTAGAAATGTTCATTTTTGATCGAAATTGTGGGTCCGGGGCTTACGTTTTTTTTCATATATGGCCATACACATTTCTAACTCCAAATGGAAAACCATGCACCAGAATTAACTTCTGTCACCTTGGTGATACATTTTGGATATGTACCTAAAGTTTAAAGCAGAAATTGGGACACTTTTGAAATTTTCATTTTTGATCAAAATTGTGTTTCCAAGGCTTACGTTTTTTTCATATATGGCCATACACATTTCTGACTCCAATTGGAAAACCATGAACCAGAATTAACTTCTGTCACCTTGGTGATACATTTTGGATATGTACCTAAAGTTTAAAGCAGAAATTGGGATACTTTTGAAATTTTCATTTTAGATCAAAATTGTGGGTCCGGGGCTTACGTTTTTTTCATATATGGCCATACACATTTCTTACTCCAATTGGAAAACCATGCACCAGAATTAACTTCTGTCACCTTGGTGATACATTTTGGATATGTACCTAAAGTTTAAAGCAGAAATTGGGACACTTTTGAAATTTTCATTTTTGATCAAAATTGTGGGTCCGGGGCTTACGTTTTTTCATATACGGCCATACACATTTCTGTCTCCAATTGGAAAACCATGCACCAGAATTAACTTCTGTCACCTTGGTGATACATTTTGGATAAGTACCTAAAGTTTAAAGCAGAAATTGGGACACTTTTGAAATTTTCATTTTTGATCAAAATTGTGGGTCCGGGGCTTACGCTTTTTCATATACGGCCATACACATTTTTGACTCCAACTGGAAAACCATGCACCAGAATTAACTTCTGTCACCTTGGTGATACATTTTGGATATGTACCTAAAGTTTAAAGCAGAAATTGGGACACTTTAGAAATTTTCATTTTTGATCGAAACTGTGGGTCCGGGGCTTACGTTTTTTTCATATATGGCCATACACATTTCTGACTCCAAATGGAAAACCATGCACCAGAATTAACCTCTGTCACCTTGGTGATACATTTTGGATATGTACCTAAAGTTTAAAGCAGAAATTGGGACACTTTTGAAATTTTCATTTTTGATCGAAATTGTGGGTCCGGGGCTTACGTTTTTTTCATATATGGCCATACACATTTCTGACTCCAAATGGAAAACCATGCACCAGAATTAACTTCTGTCACCTTGGTGATACATTTTGGATATGTACCTAAAGTTTAAAGCAGAAATAGGGACACTTTTGAAATTTTCATTTTTGATCAAAATTGTCGGTCCGGGGCTTACGTTTTTTCATATATGGCCATACACATTTTTGACTCCAACTGGAAAACCATGCACCAGAATTAACTTCTGTCACCTTGGTGATACATTTTGGATATGTACCTAAAGTTTAAAGCAGAAATTGGGATTCTTTTGAAATTTTCATTTTAGATCAAAATTGTGGGTCCGGGACTTACGTTTTTTTCATATATGGCCATACACATTTCTGACTCCAAATGGAAAACCATGCACCAGAATTAACCTCGGTCACCTTGGTGATACATTTTGGATATGTACCTAAAGTTTAAAGCAGAAATTGGGACACTTTTGAAATTTTCATTTTTGATCGAAATTGTGGGTCCGGGGCTTACGTTTTTGTCATATATGGCCATACACATTTCTGACTCCAAATGGAAAACCATGCACCAGAATTAACTTCTGTCACCTTGGTGATACATTTTGGATATGTACCTAAAGTTTAAAGCAGAAATTGGGACACTTTAGAAATTTTCATTTTTGATCGAAATTGTGGGTCCAGGGCTTACGTTTTTTTCATATATGGCCATACACATTTCTAACTCCAAATGGAAAACCATGCACCAGAATTAACTTCTTTCACCTTGGTGATACATTTTGGATATGTACCTAAAGTTTAAAGCAGAAATTGGGACACTTTTGAAATTTTCATTTTTGATCAAAATTGTGTGTCCAGGGCTTATGTTTTTTTCATATATGGCCATACACATTTCTGACTCCAAATGGAAAACCATGCACCAGAATTAACTTCTGTCACCTTGGTGATACATTTTGGATATGTACCTAAAGTTTAAAGCAGAAATTGGGACACTTTTGAAATTTTCATTTTTGATCGAAATTGTGGGTCCGGGGCTTACGTTTTTTTTCATATATGGCCATACACATTTCTGACTCCAAATGGAAAACCATGCACCTGAATTGACTTCTGTCACCTTGGTGATACATTTTTGATATGTACCTAAAGTTTAAAGCAGAAATTGGGACACTTTTGAAATTTTCATTTATGATCAAAATTGTGTGTCCAGGGCTTACGTTTTTTTCATATATGGCCATACACATTTCTGACTCCAAATGGAAAACCATACACCAGAATTAACTTCTGTCACCTTGGTGATACATTTTGGATATGTACCTAAAGTTTAAAGCAGAAATTGGGACACTTTTGAAATTTTCATTTTACATCAAAATTGTGGGTCCGGGGCTTACGTTTTTTTCATATATGGCCATACACATTTCTTACTCCAATTGGAAAACCATGCACCAGAATTAACTTCTGTCACCTTGGTGATACATTTTGGATATGTACCTAAAGTTTAAAGCAGAAATTGGGACACTTTTGAAATTTTCATTTTTGATCAAAATTGTGGGTCCGGGGCTTACGTTTTTTCATATACGGCCATACACATTTCTGTCTCCAATTGGAAAACCATGCACCAGAATTAACTTCTGTCACCTTGGTGATACATTTTGGATAAGTACCTAAAGTTTAAAGCAGAAATTGGGACACTTTTGACATTTTCATTTTTGATCAAAATTGTGGGTCCGGGGCTTACGCTTTTTCATATACGGCCATACACATTTTTGACTCCAACTGGAAAACCATGCACCAGAATTAACTTCTGTCACCTTGGTGATACATTTTGGATATGTACCTAAAGTTTAAAGCAGAAATTGGGACACTTTAGAAATTTTCATTTTTGATCGAAACTGTGGGTCCGGGGCTTACGTTTTTTTCATATATGGCCATACACATTTCTGACTCCAAATGGAAAACCATGCACCAGAATTAACTTCTGTCACCTTGGTGATACATTTTGGATATGTACCTAAAGTTTAAAGCAGAAATTGGGACACTTTTGAAATTTTCATTTTAGATCAAAATTGTGGGTCCGGGGCTTACGTTTTTTTCATATATGGCCATACACATTTCTTACTCCAATTGGAAAACCATGCACCAGAATTAACTTCTGTCACCTTGGTGATACATTTTGGATATGTACCTAAAGTTTAAAGCAGAAATTGGGACACTTTTGAAATTTTCATTTTTGATCAAAATTGTGTGTCCAGGGCTTATGTTTTTTTCATATATGGCCATACACATTTCTGACTCCAAATGGAAAACCATGCACCAGAATTAACTTCTGTCACCTTGGTGATACATTTTGGATATGTACCTAAAGTTTAAAGCAGAAATTGGGACACTTTTGAAATTTTCATTTTTGATCGAAATTGTGGGTCCGGGGCTTACGTTTTTTTTCATATATGGCCATACACATTTCTGACTCCAAATGGAAAACCATGCACCTGAATTGACTTCTGTCACCTTGGTGATACATTTTTGATATGTACCTAAAGTTTAAAGCAGAAATTGGGACACTTTTGAAATTTTCATTTATGATCAAAATTGTGTGTCCAGGGCTTACGTTTTTTTCATATATGGCCATACACATTTCTGACTCCAAATGGAAAACCATACACCAGAATTAACTTCTGTCACCTTGGTGATACATTTTGGATATGTACCTAAAGTTTAAAGCAGAAATTGGGACACTTTTGAAATTTTCATTTTAGATCAAAATTGTGGGTCCGGGGCTTACGTTTTTTTCATATATGGCCATACACATTTCTTACTCCAATTGGAAAACCATGCACCAGAATTAACTTCTGTCACCTTGGTGATACATTTTGGATATGTACCTAAAGTTTAAAGCAGAAATTGGGACACTTTTGAAATTTTCATTTTTGATCAAAATTGTGGGTCCGGGGCTTACGTTTTTTCATATACGGCCATACACATTTCTGACTCCAAATGGAAAACCATGCACCAGAATTAACTTCTGTCACCTTGGTGATACATTTTGGATATGTACCTAAAGTTTAAAGCAGAAATTGGGACACTTTTGAAATTTTCATTTTTGATCAAAATTGTGTGTCCAGGGCTTACGTTTTTTTCATAAATGGCCATACACATTTCTGACTCCAAATGGAAAACCATGCACCAGAATTAACTTCTGTCACCTTGGTGATACATTTTGGATATGTACCTAAAGTTTAAAGCAGAAATTGGGACACTTTAGAAATTTTCATTTTTGATCGAAATTGTGGGTCCGGGGCTTACGTTTTTTTCATATATGGCCATACACATTTCTAACTCCAAATGGAAAACCATGCACCAGAATTAACTTCTGTCACCTTGGTGATACATTTTGGATATGTACCTAAAGTTTAAAGCAGAAATTGGGACACTTTTGAAATTTTCATTTTTGATCAAAATTGTGTGTCCAAGGCTTACGTTTTTTTCATATATGGCCATACACATTTCTGACTCCAATTGGAAAACCATGAACCAGAATTAACTTCTGTCACCTTGGTGATACATTTTGGATATGTACCTAAAGTTTAAAGCAGAAATTGGGATACTTTTGAAATTTTCATTTTAGATCAAAATTGTGGGTCCGGGGCTTACGTTTTTTTCATATATGGCCATACACATTTCTTACTCCAATTGGAAAACCATGCACCAGAATTAACTTCTGTCACCTTGGTGATACATTTTGGATATGTACCTAAAGTTTAAAGCAGAAATTGGGACACTTTTGAAATTTTCATTTTTGATCAAAATTGTGGGTCCGGGGCTTACGTTTTTTCATATACGGCCATACACATTTCTGTCTCCAATTGGAAAACCATGCACCAGAATTAACTTCTGTCACCTTGGTGATACATTTTGGATAAGTACCTAAAGTTTAAAGCAGAAATTGGGACACTTTTGAAATTTTCATTTTTGATCAAAATTGTGGGTCCGGGGCTTACGCTTTTTCATATACGGCCATACACATTTTTGACTCCAACTGGAAAACCATGCACCAGAATTAACTTCTGTCACCTTGGTGATACATTTTGGATATGTACCTAAAGTTTAAAGCAGAAATTGGGACACTTTAGAAATTTTCATTTTTGATCGAAACTGTGGGTCCGGGGCTTACGTTTTTTTCATATATGGCCATACACATTTCTGACTCCAAATGGAAAACCATGCACCAGAATTAACCTCTGTCACCTTGGTGATACATTTTGGATATGTACCTAAAGTTTAAAGCAGAAATTGGGACACTTTTGAAATTTTCATTTTTGATCAAAATTGTGTGTCCAGGGCTTACGTTTTTTTCATAAATGGCCATACACATTTCTGACTCCAAATGGAAAACCATGCACCAGAATTAACTTCTGTCACCTTGGTGATACATTTTGGATATGTACCTAAAGTTTAAAGCAGAAATTTGGACACTTTAGAAATTTTCATTTTTGATCGAAATTGTGGGTCCGGGGCTTACGTTTTTTTCATATATGGCCATACACATTTCTAACTCCAAATGGAAAACCATGCACCAGAATTAACTTCTGTCACCCTGGTGATACATTTTGGATATGTACCTAAAGTTTAAAGCAGAAATTGGGATACTTTTGAAATTTTCATTTTAGATCAAAATTGTGGGTCCGGGGCTTACGTTTTTTTCATATATGGCCATACACATTTCTTACTCCAATTGGAAAACCATGCACCAGAATTAACTTCTGTCACCTTGGTGATACATTTTGGATATGTACCTAAAGTTTAAAGCAGAAATTGGGACACTTTAGAAATTTTCATTTTTGATCGAAATTGTGGGTCCGGGGCTTACGTTTTTTTCATATATGGCCATACACATTTCTAACTCCAAATGGAAAACCATGCACCAGAATTAACTTCTGTCACCTTGGTGATACATTTTGGATATGTACCTAAAGTTTAAAGCAGAAATTGGGACACTTTTGAAATTTTCATTTTTGATCAAAATTGTGTGTCCAAGGCTTACGTTTTTTTCATATATGGCCATACACATTTCTGACTCCAATTGGAAAACCATGAACCAGAATTAACTTCTGTCACCTTGGTGATACATTTTGGATATGTACCTAAAGTTTAAAGCAGAAATTGGGACACTTTAGAAATTTTCATTTTTGATCGAAACTGTGGGTCCGGGGCTTACGTTTTTTTTCATATATGGCCATACACATTTCTGACTCCAAATGGAAAACCATGCACCTGAATTAACCTCTGTCACCTTGGTGATACATTTTGGATATGTACCTAAAGTTTAAAGCAGAAATTGGGACACTTTTGAAATTTTCATTTTTGATCAAAATTGTGTGTCCAGGGCTTACGTTTTTTTCATATATGGCCATACACATTTCTGACTCCAAATGGAAAACCATGCACCAGAATTAACTTCTGTCACCTTGGTGATACATTTTGGATATGTACCTAAAGTTTAAAGCAGAAATAGGGACACTTTTGAAATTTTCATTTTTGATCAAAATTGTCGGTCCGGGGCTTACGTTTTTTCATATATGGCCATACACATTTTTTACTCCAACTGGAAAACCATGCACCAGAATTAACTTCTGTCACCTTGGTGATACATTTTGGATATGTACCTAAAGTTTAAAGCAGAAATTGGGACACTTTAGAAATTTTCATTTTTGATCGAAACTGTGGGTCCGGGGCTTACGTTTTTTTTCATATATGGCCATACACATTTCTGACTCCAAATGGAAAACCATGCACCTGAATTAACCTCTGTCACCTTGGTGATACATTTTGGATATGTACCTAAAGTTTAAAGCAGAAATTGGGACACTTTTGAAATTTTCATTTTAGATCAAAATTGTGGGTCCGGGGCTTACGTTTTTTTCATATATGGCCATACACATTTCTTACTCCAATTGTAAAACCATGCACCAGAATTAACTTCTGTCACCTTGGTGATACATTTTGGATATGTACCTAAAGTTTAAAGCAGAAATTGGGATACTTTTGAAATTTTCATTTTAGATCAAAATAGTGGGTCCGGGGCTTACGTTTTTTTCATATATGGCCATACACATTTCTTACTCCAATTGGAAAACCATGCACCAGAATTAACTTCTGTCACCTTGGTGATACATTTTGGATACGTACATAAAGTTTAAAGCAGAAATTGGGACACTTTTGAAATTTTCATTTTTGATCAAAATTGTGGGTCCGGGGCTTACGTTTTTTCATATACGGCCATACACATTTCTGTCTCCAATTGGAAAACCATGCACCAGAATTAACTTCTGTCACCTTGGTGATACATTTTGGATAAGTACCTAAAGTTTAAAGCAGAAATTGGGACACTTTTGAAATTTTCATTTTTGATCAAAATTGTGGGTCCGGGGCTTACGCTTTTTCATATACGGCCATACACATTTTTGACTCCAACTGGAAAACCATGCACCAGAATTAACTTCTGTCACCTTGGTGATACATTTTGGATATGTACCTAAAGTTTAAAGCAGAAATTGGGACACTTTAGAAATTTTCATTTTTGATCGAAACTGTGGGTCCGGGGCTTACGTTTTTTTCATATATGGCCATACACATTTCTGACTCCAAATGGAAAACCATGCACCAGAATTAACTTCTGTCACCTTGGTGATACATTTTGGATATGTACCTAAAGTTTAAAGCAGAAATTGGGACACTTTTGAAATTTTCATTTTTGATCGAAATTGTGGGTCCGGGGCTTACGTTTTTTTCATATATGGCCATACACATTTCTAACTCCAAATGGAAAACCATGCACCAGGATTAACTTCTGTCACCTTGGTGATACATTTTGGATATGTACCTAAAGTTTAAAGCAGAAATTGGGACACTTTTGAAATTTTCATTTTTGATCAAAATTGTGTGTCCAAGGCTTACGTTTTTTTCATATATGGCCATACACATTTCTGACTCCAATTGGAAAACCATGAACCAGAATTAACTTCTGTCACCTTGGTGATACATTTTGGATATGTACCTAAAGTTTAAAGCAGAAATTGGGACACTTTAGAAATTTTCATTTTTGATCAAAACTGTGGGTCCGGGGCTTACGTTTTTTTCATATATGGCCATACACATTTCTGACTCCAAATGGAAAACCATGCACCAGAATTAACCTCTGTCACCTTGGTGATACATTTTGGATATGTACCTAAAGTTTAAAGCAGAAATTGGGACACTTTTGAAATTTTCATTTTTGATCGAAATTGTGGGTCCGGGGCTTACGTTTTTGTCATATATGGCCATACACATTTCTGACTCCAAATGGAAAACCATGCACCAGAATTAACTTCTGTCACCTTGGTGATACATTTTGGATATGTACCTAAAGTTTAAAGCAGAAATTGGGACACTTTTGAAATTTTCATTTTTGATCAAAATTGTGTGTCCAGGGCTTACGTTTTTTTCATATATGGCCATACACATTTCTGACTCCAAATGGAAAACCATGCACCAGAATTAACTTCTGTCACCTTGGTGATACATTTTGGATATGTACCTAAAGTTTAAAGCAGAAATAGGGACACTTTTGAAATTTTCATTTTTGATCAAAATTGTCGGTCCGGGGCTTACGTTTTTTCATATATGGCCATACACATTTTTGACTCCAACTGGAAAACCATGCACCAGAATTAACTTCTGTCACCTTGGTGATACATTTTGGATATGTACCTAAAGTTTAAAGCAGAAATTGGGATACTTTTGAAATTTTCATTTTAGATCAAAATTGTGGGTCCGGGACTTACGTTTTTTTCATATATGGCCATACACATTTCTTACTCCAGTTGTAAAACCATGCACCAGAATTAACTTCTGTCACCTTGGTGATACATTTTGGATATGTACCTAAAGTTTAAAGCAGAAATTGGGATACTTTTGAAATTTTCATTTTAGATCAAAATAGTGGGTCCGGGGCTTACGTTTTTTTCATATATGGCCATACACATTTCTGACTCCAAATGGAAAACCATGCACCAGAATTAACTTCTGTCACCTTGGTGATACATTTTGGATATGTACCTAAAGTTTAAAGCAGAAATTGGGACACTTTTGAAATTTTCATTTTTGATCGAAATTGTGGGTCCGGGGCTTACGTTTTTTTCATATATGGCCATACACATTTCTAACTCCAAATGGAAAACCATGCACCAGGATTAACTTCTGTCACCTTGGTGATACATTTTGGATATGTACCTAAAGTTTAAAGCAGAAATTGGGACACTTTTGAAATTTTCATTTTTGATCAAAATTGTGTGTCCAAGGCTTACGTTTTTTTCATATATGGCCATACACATTTCTGACTCCAATTGGAAAACCATGAACCAGAATTAACTTCTGTCACCTTGGTGATACATTTTGGATATGTACCTAAAGTTTAAAGCAGAAATTGGGATACTTTTGAAATTTTCATTTTAGATCAAAATTGTGGGTCCGGGGCTTACGTTTTTTTCATATATGGCCATACACATTTCTTACTCCAATTGGAAAACCATGCACCAGAATTAACTTCTGTCACCTTGGTGATACATTTTGGATATGTACCTAAAGTTTAAAGCAGAAATTGGGACACTTTTGAAATTTTCATTTTTGATCAAAATTGTGGGTCCGGGGCTTACGTTTTTTCATATACGGCCATACACATTTCTGTCTCCAATTGGAAAACCATGCACCAGAATTAACTTCTGTCACCTTGGTGATACATTTTGGATAAGTACCTAAAGTTTAAAGCAGAAATTGGGACACTTTTGAAATTTTCATTTTTGATCAAAATTGTGGGTCCGGGGCTTACGCTTTTTCATATACGGCCATACACATTTTTTACTCCAACTGGAAAACCATGCACCAGAATTAACTTCTGTCACCTTGGTGATACATTTTGGATATGTACCTAAAGTTTAAAGCAGAAATTGGGACACTTTAGAAATTTTCATTTTTGATCAAAACTGTGGGTCAGGGGCTTACGTTTTTTTCATATATGGCCATACACATTTCTGACTCCAAATGGAAAACCATGCACCAGAATTAACCTCTGTCACCTTGGTGATACATTTTGGATATGTACCTAAAGTTTAAAGCAGAAATTGGGACACTTTTGAAATTTTCATTTTTGATCGAAATTGTGGGTCCGGGGCTTACGTTTTTGTCATATATGGCCATACACATTTCTGACTCCAAATGGAAAACCATGCACCAGAATTAACTTCTGTCACCTTGGTGATACATTTTGGATATGTACCTAAAGTTTAAAGCAGAAATTGGGACACTTTTGAAATTTTCATTTTTGATCAAAATTGTGTGTCCAGGGCTTACGTTTTTTTCATATATGGCCATACACTTTTCTGACTCCAAATGGAAAACCATGCACCAGAATTAACTTCTGTCACCTTGGTGATACATTTTGGATATGTACCTAAAGTTTAAAGCAGAAATAGGGACACTTTTGAAATTTTCATTTTTGATCAAAATTGTCGGTCCGGGGCTTACGTTTTTTCATATATGGCCATACACATTTTTGACTCCAACTGGAAAACCATGCACCAGAATTAACTTCTGTCACCTTGGTGATACATTTTTGATATGTACCTAAAGTTTAAAGCAGAAATTGGGATACTTTTGAAATTTTCATTTTAGATCAAAATTGTGGGTCCGGGACTTACGTTTTTTTCATATATGGCCATACACATTTCTTACTCCAGTTGTAAAACCATGCACCAGAATTAACTTCTGTCACCTTGGTGATACATTTTGGATATGTACCTAAAGTTTAAAGCAGAAATTGGGATACTTTTGAAATTTTCATTTTAGATCAAAATAGTGGGTCCGGGGCTTACGTTTTTTTCATATATGGCCATACACATTTCTTACTCCAATTGGAAAACCATGCACCAGAATTAACTTCTGTCACCTTGGTGATACATTTTGGATACGTACATAAAGTTTAAAGCAGAAATTGGGACACTTTTGAAATTTTCATTTTTGATCAAAATTGTGGGTCCGGGGCTTACGTTTTTTCATATACGGCCATACACATTTCTGTCTCCAATTGGAAAACCATGCACCAGAATTAACTTCTGTCACCTTGGTGATACATTTTGGATAAGTACCTAAAGTTTAAAGCAGAAATTGGGACACTTTTGAAATTTTCATTTTTGATCAAAATTGAGGGTCCGGGGCTTACGCTTTTTCATATACGGCCATACACATTTTTTACTCCAACTGGAAAACCATGCACCAGAATTAACTTCTGTCACCTTGGTGATACATTTTGGATATGTACCTAAAGTTTAAAGCAGAAATTGGGACACTTTAGAAATTTTCATTTTTGATCGAAACTGTGGGTCCGGGGCTTACGTTTTTTTCATATATGGCCATACACATTTCTGACTCCAAATGGAAAACCATGCACCAGAATTAACTTCTGTCACCTTGGTGATACATTTTGGATATGTACCTAAAGTTTAAAGCAGAAATTGGGACACTTTTGAAATTTTCATTTTTGATCGAAATTGTGGGTCCGGGGCTTACGTTTTTTTCATATATGGCCATACACATTTCTAACTCCAAATGGAAAACCATGCACCAGAATTAACTTCTGTCACCTTGGTGATACATTTTGGATATGTACCTAAAGTTTAAAGCAGAAATTGGGACACTTTTGAAATTTTCATTTTTGATCAAAATTGTGTGTCCAAGGCTTACGTTTTTTTCATATATGGCCATACACATTTCTGACTCCAATTGGAAAACCATGCACCAGAATTAACTTCTGTCACCTTGGTGATACATTTTGGATATGTACCTAAAGTTTAAAGCAGAAATTGGGACACTTTTGAAATTTTCATTTTTGATCAAAATTGTGGGTCCGGGGCTTACGTTTTTTCATATACGGCCATACACATTTCTGTCTCCAATTGGAAAACCATGCACCAGAATTAACTTCTGTCACCTTGGTGATACATTTTGGATAAGTACCTAAAGTTTAAAGCAGAAATTGGGACACTTTTGAAATTTTCATTTTTGATCAAAATTGTGGGTCCGGGGCTTACGCTTTTTCATATACGGCCATACACATTTTTGACTCCAACTGGAAAACCATGCACCAGAATTAACTTCTGTCACCTTGG
The DNA here is from genome assembly GCF_028390025.1 of Pseudophryne corroboree. NCBI lineage: Eukaryota > Metazoa > Chordata > Amphibia > Anura > Myobatrachidae > Pseudophryne > Pseudophryne corroboree. The sequence goes on from NW_026968914.1 coordinate 21,018, forward strand.
TGATACATTTTGGATATGTACCTAAAGTTTAAAGCAGAAATTGGGATACTTTTGAAATTTTCATTTTAGATCAAAATAGTGGGTCCGGGGCTTACGTTTTTTTCATATATGGCCATACACATTTCTTACTCCAATTGGAAAACCATGCACCAGAATTAACTTCTGTCACCTTGGTGATACATTTTGGATACGTACATAAAGTTTAAAGCAGAAATTGGGACACTTTTGAAATTTTCATTTTTGATCAAAATTGTGGGTCCGGGGCTTACGTTTTTTCATATACGGCCATACACATTTCTGTCTCCAATTGGAAAACCATGCACCAGAATTAACTTCTGTCACCTTGGTGATACATTTTGGATAAGTACCTAAAGTTTAAAGCAGAAATTGGGACACTTTTGAAATTTTCATTTTTGATCAAAATTGTGGGTCCGGGGCTTACGCTTTTTCATATACGGCCATACACATTTTTGACTCCAACTGGAAAACCATGCACCAGAATTAACTTCTGTCACCTTGGTGATACATTTTGGATATGTACCTAAAGTTTAAAGCAGAAATTGGGACACTTTAGAAGTTTTCATTTTTGATCGAAACTGTGGGTCCGGGGCTTACGTTTTTTTCATATATGGCCATACACATTTCTGACTCCAAATGGAAAACCATGCACCAGAATTAACTTCTGTCACCTTGGTGATACATTTTGGATATGTACCTAAAGTTTAAAGCAGAAATTGGGACACTTTTGAAATTTTCATTTTTGATCGAAATTGTGGGTCCGGGGCTTACGTTTTTTTCATATATGGCCATACACATTTCTAACTCCAAATGGAAAACCATGCACCAGAATTAACTTCTGTCACCTTGGTGATACATTTTGGATATGTACCTAAAGTTTAAAGCAGAAATTGGGACACTTTTGAAATTTTCATTTTTGATCAAAATTGTGTGTCCAGGGCTTACGTTTTTTTCATATATGGCCATACACATTTCTGACTCCAAATGGAAAACCATGCACCAGAATTAACTTCTGTCACCTTGGTGATACATTTTGGATATGTACCTAAAGTTTAAAGCAGAAATTGGGACACTTTTGAAATTTTCATTTTTGATCGAAATTGTGGGTCCGGGGCTTACGTTTTTTTCATATATGGCCATACACATTTCTAACTCCAAATGGAAAACCATGCACCAGAATTAACTTCTGTCACCTTGGTGATACATTTTGGATATGTACCTAAAGTTTAAAGCAGAAATTGGGACACTTTTGAAATTTTCATTTTTGATCAAAATTGTGTGTCCAAGGCTTACGTTTTTTTCATATATGGCCATACACATTTCTGACTCCAATTGGAAAACCATGAACCAGAATTAACTTCTGTCACCTTGGTGATACATTTTGGATATGTACCTAAAGTTTAAAGCAGAAATTGGGATACTTTTGAAATTTTCATTTTAGATCAAAATTGTGGGTCCGGGGCTTATGTTTTTTTCATATATGGCCATACACATTTCTTACTCCAATTGGAAAACCATGCACCAGAATTAACTTCTGTCACCTTGGTGATACATTTTGGATATGTACCTAAAGTTTAAAGCAGAAATTGGGACACTTTTGAAATTTTCATTTTTGATCAAAATTGTGGGTCCGGGGCTTACGCTTTTTCATATACGGCCATATACATTTTTGACTCCAACTGGAAAACCATGCACCAGAATTAACTTCTGTCACCTTGGTGATACATTTTGGATATGTACCTAAAGTTTAAAGCAGAAATTGGGACACTTTAGAAATTTTCATTTTTGATCGAAACTGTGGGTCCGGGGCTTACGTTTTTTTCATATATGGCCATACACATTTCTGACTCCAAATGGAAAACCATGCACCAGAATTAACCTCTGTCACCTTGGTGATACATTTTGGATATGTACCTAAAGTTTAAAGCAGAAATTGGGACACTTTTGAAATTTTCATTTTTGATCAAAATTGTGTGTCCAGTGCTTACGTTTTTTTCATAAATGGCCATACACATTTCTGACTCCAAATGGAAAACCATGCACCAGAATTAACTTCTGTCACCTTGGTGATACATTTTGGATATGTACCTAAAGTTTAAAGCAGAAATTGGGACACTTTAGAAATTTTCATTTTTGATCGAAATTGTGGGTCCGGGGCTTACGTTTTTTTCATATATGGCCATACACATTTCTAACTCCAAATGGAAAACCATGCACCAGAATTAACTTCTGTCACCCTGGTGATACATTTTGGATATGTACCTAAAGTTTAAAGCAGAAATTGGGATACTTTTGAAATTTTCATTTTAGATCAAAATTGTGGGTCCGGGGCTTACGTTTTTTTCATATATGGCCATACACATTTCTTACTCCAATTGGAAAACCATGCACCAGAATTAACTTCTGTCACCTTGGTGATACATTTTGGATATGTACCTAAAGTTTAAAGCAGAAATTGGGACACTTTTGAAATTTTCATTTTTGATCGAAATTGTGGGCCCGGGGCTTACGTTTTTTTCATATATGGCCATACACATTTCTAACTCCAAATGGAAAACCATGCACCAGAATTAACTTCTGTCACCTTGGTGATACATTTTGGATATGTACCTAAAGTTTAAAGCAGAAATTGGGACACTTTTGAAATTTTCATTTTTGATCAAAATTGTGTGTCCAAGGCTTACGTTTTTTTCATATATGGCCATACACATTTCTGACTCCAATTGGAAAACCATGAACCAGAATTAACTTCTGTCACCTTGGTGATACATTTTGGATATGTACCTAAAGTTTAAAGCAGAAATTGGGATACTTTTGAAATTTTCATTTTAGATCAAAATTGTGGGTCCGGGGCTTACGTTTTTTTCATATATGGCCATACACATTTCTTACTCCAATTGGAAAACCATGCACCAGAATTAACTTCTGTCACCTTGGTGATACATTTTGGATATGTACCTAAAGTTTAAAGCAGAAATTGGGACACTTTTGAAATTTTCATTTTTGATCAAAATTGTGGGTCCGGGGCTTACGTTTTTTCATATACGGCCATACACATTTCTGTCTCCAATTGGAAAACCATGCACCAGAATTAACTTCTGTCACCTTGGTGATACATTTTGGATAAGTACCTAAAGTTTAAAGCAGAAATTGGGACACTTTTGAAATTTTCATTTTTGATCAAAATTGTGGGTCCGGGGCTTACGCTTTTTCATATACGGCCATACACATTTTTGACTCCAACTGGAAAACCATGCACCAGAATTAACTTCTGTCACCTTGGTGATACATTTTGGATATGTATCTAAAGTTTAAAGCAGAAATTGGGACACTTTAGAAATTTTCATTTTTGATCGAAACTGTGGGTCCGGGGCTTACGTTTTTTTCATATATGGCCATACACATTTCTGACTCCAAATGGAAAACCATGCACCAGAATTAACCTCTGTCACCTTGGTGATACATTTTGGATATGTACCTAAAGTTTAAAGCAGAAATTGGGACACTTTTGAAATTTTCATTTTTGATCGAAATTGTGGGTCCGGGGCTTACGTTTTTGTCATATATGGCCATACACATTTCTGACTCCAAATGGAAAACCATGCACCAGAATTAACTTCTGTCACCTTGTTGATACATTTTGGATATGTACCTAAAGTTTAAAGCAGAAATTGGGACACTTTTGAAATTTTCATTTTTGATCAAAATTGTGTGTCCAGGGCTTACGTTTTTTTCATATATGGCCATACACATTTCTGACTCCAAATGGAAAACCATGCACCAGAATTAACTTCTGTCACCTTGGTGATACATTTTGGATATGTACCTAAAGTTTAAAGCAGAAATAGGGACACTTTTGAAATTTTCATTTTTGATCAAAATTGTCGGTCCGGGGCTTACGTTTTTTCATATATGGCCATACACATTTTTGACTCCAACTGGAAAACCATGCACCAGAATTAACTTCTGTCACCTTGGTGATACATTTTGGATATGTACCTAAAGTTTAAAGCAGAAATTGGGATACTTTTGAAATTTTAATTTTAGATCAAAATTGTGGGTCCGGGACTTACGTTTTTTTTCATATATGGCCATACACATTTCTTACTCCAATTGTAAAACCATGCCCCAGAATTAACTTCTGTCACCTTGGTGATACATTTTGGATATGTACCTAAAGTTTAAAGCAGAAATTGGGATACTTTTGAAATTTTCATTTTAGATCAAAATAGTGGGTCCGGGGCTTACGTTTTTTTCATATATGGCCATACACATTTCTTACTCCAATTGGAAAACCATGCACCAGAATTAACTTCTGTCACCTTGGTGATACATTTTGGATACGTACATAAAGTTTAAAGCAGAAATTGGGACACTTTTGAAATTTTCATTTTTGATCAAAATTGTGGGTCCGGGGCTTACGTTTTTTCATATACGGCCATACACATTTCTGTCTCCAATTGGAAAACCATGCACCAGAATTAACTTCTGTCACCTTGTTGATACATTTTGGATAAGTACCTAAAGTTTAAAGCAGAAATTGGGACACTTTTGAAATTTTCATTTTTGATCAAAATTGTGGGTCCGGGGCTTACGCTTTTTCATATACGGCCATACACATTTTTGACTCCAACTGGAAAACCATGCACCAGAATTAACTTCTGTCACCTTGGTGATACATTTTGGATATGTACCTAAAGTTTAAAGCAGAAATTGGGACACTTTAGAAATTTTCATTTTTGATCGAAACTGTGGGTCCGGGGCTTACGTTTTTTTCATATATGGCCATACACATTTCTGACTCCAAATGGAAAACCATGCACCAGAATTAACTTCTGTCACCTTGGTGATACATTTTGGATATGTACCTAAAGTTTAAAGCAGAAATTGGGACACTTTTGAAATTTTCATTTTTGATCAAAATTGTGTGTCCAGGGCTTACGTTTTTTTCATATATGGCCATACACATTTCTGACTCCAAATGGAAAACCATGCACCAGAATTAACTTCTGTCACCTTGGTGATACATTTTGGATATGTACCTAAAGTTTAAAGCAGAAATTGGGACACTTTTGAAATTTTCATTTTTGATCAAAATTGTGGGTCCGGGGCTTACGTTTTTTCATATATGGCCATACACATTTTTGACTCCAACTGGAAAACCATGCACCAGAATTAACTTCTGTCACCTTGGTGATACATTTTGGATATGTACCTAAAGTTTAAAGCAGAAATTGGGACACTTTTGAAATTTTCATTTTTGATCAAAATTGTGTGTCCAGGGCTTATGTTTTTTTCATATATGGCCATACACATTTCTGACTCCAAATGGAAAACCATGCACCAGAATTAACTTCTGTCACCTTGGTGATACATTTTGGATATGTACCTAAAGTTTAAAGCAGAAATTGGGACACTTTTGAAATTTTCATTTTTGATCAAAATTGTGGGTCCGGGGCTTACGTTTTTTTTCATATATGGCCATACACATTTCTGACTCCAAATGGAAAACCATGCACCTGAATTGACTTCTGTCACCTTGGTGATACATTTTTGATATGTACCTAAAGTTTAAAGCAGAAATTGGGACACTTTTGAAATTTTCATTTATGATCAAAATTGTGTGTCCAGGGCTTACGTTTTTTTCATATATGGCCATACACATTTCTGACTCCAAATGGAAAACCATACACCAGAATTAACTTCTGTCACCTTGGTGATACATTTTGGATATGTACCTAAAGTTTAAAGCAGAAATTGGGACACTTTTGAAATTTTCATTTTAGATCAAAATTGTGGGTCCGGGGCTTACGTTTTTTTCATATATGGCCATACACATTTCTTACTCCAATTGGAAAACCATGCACCAGAATTAACTTCTGTCACCTTGGTGATACATTTTGGATATGTACCTAAAGTTTAAAGCAGAAATTGGGACACTTTTGAAATTTTCATTTTTGATCAAAATTGTGGGTCCGGGGCTTACGTTTTTTCATATACGGCCATACACATTTCTGTCTCCAATTGGAAAACCATGCACCAGAATTAACTTCTGTCACCTTGGTGATACATTTTGGATAAGTACCTAAAGTTTAAAGCAGAAATTAGGACACTTTTGACATTTTCATTTTTGATCAAAATTGTGGGTCTGGGGCTTACGCTTTTTCATATACGGCCATACACATTTTTGACTCCAACTGGAAAACCATGCACCAGAATTAACTTCTGTCACCTTGGTGATACATTTTGGATATGTACCTAAAGTTTAAAGCAGAAATTGGGACACTTTAGAAATTTTCATTTTTGATCGAAACTGTGGGTCCGGGGCTTACGTTTTTTTCATATATGGCCATACACATCTCTGACTCCAAATGGAAAACCATGCACCAGAATTAACTTCTGTCACCTTGGTGATACATTTTGGATATGTACCTAAAGTTTAAAGCAGAAATTGGGACACTTTTGAAATTTTCATTTTTGATCAAAATTGTGTGTCCAGGGCTTATGTTTTTTTCATATATGGCCATACACATTTCTGACTCCAAATGGAAAACCATGCACCAGAATTAACTTCTGTCACCTTGGTGATACATTTTGGATATGTACCTAAAGTTTAAAGCAGAAATTGGGACACTTTTGAAATTTTCATTTTTGATCAAAATTGTGGGTCCGGGGCTTACGTTTTTTTTCATATATGGCCATACACATTTCTGACTCCAAATGGAAAACCATGCACCTGAATTGACTTCTGTCACCTTGGTGATACATTTTTGATATGTACCTAAAGTTTAAAGCAGAAATTGGGACACTTTTGAAATTTTCATTTATGATCAAAATTGTGTGTCCAGGGCTTACGTTTTTTTCATATATGGCCATACACATTTCTGACTCCAAATGGAAAACCATACACCAGAATTAACTTCTGTCACCTTGGTGATACATTTTGGATATGTACCTAAAGTTTAAAGCAGAAATTGGGACACTTTTGAAATTTTCATTTTAGATCAAAATTGTGGGTCCGGGGCTTACGTTTTTTTCATATATGGCCATACACATTTCTTACTCCAATTGGAAAACCATGCACCAGAATTAACTTCTGTCACCTTGGTGATACATTTTGGATATGTACCTAAAGTTTAAAGCAGAAATTGGGACACTTTTGAAATTTTCATTTTTGATCAAAATTGTGGGTCCGGGGCTTACGTTTTTTCATATACGGCCATACACATTTCTGTCTCCAATTGGAAAACCATGCACCAGAATTAACTTCTGTCACCTTGGTGATACATTTTGGATAAGTACCTAAAGTTTAAAGCAGAAATTAGGACACTTTTGACATTTTCATTTTTGATCAAAATTGTGGGTCTGGGGCTTACGCTTTTTCATATACGGCCATACACATTTTTGACTCCAACTGGAAAACCATGCACCAGAATTAACTTCTGTCACCTTGGTGATACATTTTGGATATGTACCTAAAGTTTAAAGCAGAAATTGGGACACTTTAGAAATTTTCATTTTTGATCGAAACTGTGGGTCCGGGGCTTACGTTTTTTTCATATATGGCCATACACATCTCTGACTCCAAATGGAAAACCATGCACCAGAATTAACTTCTGTCACCTTGGTGATACATTTTGGATATGTACCTAAAGTTTAAAGCAGAAATTGGGACACTTTTGAAATTTTCATTTTTGATCGAAATTGTGGGTCCGGGGCTTACGTTTTTTTTCATATATGGCCATACACATTTCTGACTCCAAATGGAAAACCATGCACCAGAATTAACTTCTGTCACCTTGGTGATACATTTTGGATATGTACCTAAAGTTTAAAGCAGAAATTGGGACACTTTTGAAATTTTCATTTTTGATCAAAATTGTGTGTCCAGGGCTTACGTTTTTTTCATATATGGCCATACACATTTCTGACTCCAAATGGAAAACCATGCACCAGAATTAACTTCTGTCACCTTGGTGATACATTTTGGATATGTACCTAAAGTTTAAAGCAGAAATTGGGACACTTTTGAAATTTTCATTTTTGATCAAAATTGTGTGTCCAGGGCTTACGTTTTTTTCATAAATGGCCATACACATTTCTGACTCCAAATGGAAAACCATGCACCAGAATTAACTTCTGTCACCTTGGTGATACATTTTGGATATGTACCTAAAGTTTAAAGCAGAAATTGGGACACTTTAGAAATTTTCATTTTTGATCGAAATTGTGGGTCCAGGGCTTACGTTTTTTTCATATATGGCCATACACATTTCTAACTCCAAATGGAAAACCATGCACCAGAATTAACTTCTGTCACCTTGGTGATACATTTTGGATATGTACCTAAAGTTTAAAGCAGAAATTGGGACACTTTTGAAATTTTCATTTTTGATCAAAATTGTGTGTCCAAGGCTTACGTTTTTTTCATATATGGCCATACACATTTCTGACTCCAATTGGAAAACCATGAACCAGAATTAACTTCTGTCACCTTGGTGATACATTTTGGATATGTACCTAAAGTTTAAAGCAGAAATTGGGATACTTTTGAAATTTTCATTTTAGATCAAAATTGTGGGTCCGGGGCTTACGTTTTTTTCATATATGGCCATACACATTTCTTACTCCAATTGGAAAACCATGCACCAGAATTAACTTCTGTCACCTTGGTGATACATTTTGGATATGTACCTAAAGTTTAAAGCAGAAATTGGGACACTTTTGAAATTTTCATTTTTGATCAAAATTGTGGGTCCGGGGCTTACGTTTTTTCATATACGGCCATACACATTTCTGTCTCCAATTGGAAAACCATGCACCAGAATTAACTTCTGTCACCTTGGTGATACATTTTGGATAAGTACCTAAAGTTTAAAGCAGAAATTGGGACACTTTTGAAATTTTCATTTTTGATCAAAATTGTGGGTCCGGGGCTTACGCTTTTTCATATACGGCCATACACATTTTTGACTCCAACTGGAAAACCATGCACCAGAATTAACTTCTGTCACCTTGGTGATACATTTTGGATATGTACCTAAAGTTTAAAGCAGAAATTGGGACACTTTAGAAATTTTCATTTTTGATCGAAACTGTGGGTCCGGGGCTTACGTTTTTTTCATATATGGCCATACACATTTCTGACTCCAAATGGAAAACCATGCACCAGAATTAACCTCTGTCACCTTGGTGATACATTTTGGATATGTACCTAAAGTTTAAAGCAGAAATTGGGACACTTTTGAAATTTTCATTTTTGATCGAAATTGTGGGTCCGGGGCTTACGTTTTTGTCATATATGGCCATACACATTTCTGACTCCAAATGGAAAACCATGCACCAGAATTAACTTCTGTCACCTTGGTGATACATTTTGGATATGTGTTTAAAGCAGAAATTGGGACACTTTTGAAATTTTCATTTTTGATCAAAATTGTGTGTCCAGGGCTTACGTTTTTTTCATATATGGCCATACACATTTCTGACTCCAAATGGAAAACCATGCACCAGAATTAACTTCTGTCACCTTGGTGATACATTTTGGATATGTACCTAAAGTTTAAAGCAGAAATTGGGACACTTTTGAAATTTTCATTTTTGATCAAAATTGTGTGTCCAGGGCTTACGTTTTTTTCATAAATGGCCATACACATTTCTGACTCCAAATGGAAAACCATGCACCAGAATTAACTTCTGTCACCTTGGTGATACATTTTGGATATGTACCTAAAGTTTAAAGCAGAAATTGGGACACTTTAGAAATTTTCATTTTTGATCGAAATTGTGGGTCCAGGGCTTACGTTTTTTTCATATATGGCCATACACATTTCTAACTCCAAATGGAAAACCATGCACCAGAATTAACTTCTGTCACCTTGGTGATACATTTTGGATATGTACCTAAAGTTTAAAGCAGAAATTGGGACACTTTTGAAATTTTCATTTTTGATCAAAATTGTGTGTCCAAGGCTTACGTTTTTTTCATATATGGCCATACACATTTCTGACTCCAATTGGAAAACCATGAACCAGAATTAACTTCTGTCACCTTGGTGATACATTTTGGATATGTACCTAAAGTTTAAAGCAGAAATTGGGATACTTTTGAAATTTTCATTTTAGATCAAAATTGTGGGTCCGGGGCTTACGTTTTTTTCATATATGGCCATACACATTTCTTACTCCAATTGGAAAACCATGCACCAGAATTAACTTCTGTCACCTTGGTGATACATTTTGGATATGTACCTAAAGTTTAAAGCAGAAATTGGGACACTTTAGAAATTTTCATTTTTGATCGAAATTGTGGGTCCGGGGCTTACGTTTTTTTCATATATGGCCATACACATTTCTAACTCCAAATGGAAAACCATGCACCAGAATTAACTTCTGTCACCTTGGTGATACATTTTGGATATGTACCTAAAGTTTAAAGCAGAAATTGGGACACTTTTGAAATTTTCATTTTTGATCAAAATTGTGTGTCCAAGGCTTACGTTTTTTTCATATATGGCCATACACATTTCTGACTCCAATTGGAAAACCATGAACCAGAATTAACTTCTGTCACCTTGGTGATACATTTTGGATATGTACCTAAAGTTTAAAGCAGAAATTGGGATACTTTTGAAATTTTCATTTTAGATCAAAATTGTGGGTCCGGGGCTTACGTTTTTTTCATATATGGCCATACACATTTCTTACTCCAATTGGAAAACCATGCACCAGAATTAACTTCTGTCACCTTGGTGATACATTTTGGATATGTACCTAAAGTTTAAAGCAGAAATTGGGACACTTTTGAAATTTTCATTTTTGATCAAAATTGTGGATCCGGGGCTTACGTTTTTTCATATACGGCCATACACATTTCTGTCTCCAATTGGAAAACCATGCACTAGAATTAACTTCTGTCACCTTGGTGATACATTTTGGATAAGTACCTAAAGTTTAAAGCAGAAATTGGGACACTTTTGAAATTTTCATTTTTGATCAAAATTGTGGGTCCGGGGCTTACGCTTTTTCATATACGGCCATACACATTTTTGACTCCAACTGGAAAACCATGCACCAGAATTAACTTCTGTCACCTTGGTGATACATTTTGGATATGTACCTAAAGTTTAAAGCAGAAATTGGGACACTTTAGAAATTTTCATCTTTGATCGAAATTTTGGGTCCGGGGCTTACGTTTTTTTCATATATGGCCATACACATTTCTAACTCCAAATGGAAAACCATGCACCAGAATTAACTTCTGTCACCTTGGTGATACATTTTGGATATGTACCTAAAGTTTAAAGCAGAAATTGGGACACTTTTGAAATTTTCATTTTTGATCAAAATTGTGTGTCCAAGGCTTACGTTTTTTTCATATATGGCCATACACATTTCTGACTCCAATTGGAAAACCATGAACCAGAATTAACTTCTGTCACCTTGGTGATACATTTTGGATATGTACCTAAAGTTTAAAGCAGAAATTGGGATACTTTTGAAATTTTCATTTTAGATCAAAATTGTGGGTCCGGGGCTTACGTTTTTTCATATACGGCCATACACATTTCTGTCTCCAATTGGAAAACCATGCACCAGAATTAACTTCTGTCACCTTGGTGATACATTTTGGATAAGTACCTAAAGTTTAAAGCAGAAATTGGGACACTTTTGAAATTTTCATTTTTGATCAAAATTGTGGGTCCGGGGCTTACGCTTTTTCATATACGGCCATACACATTTTTGACTCCAACTGGAAAACCATGCACCAGAATTAACTTCTGTCACCTTGGTGATACATTTTGGATATGTACCTAAAGTTTAAAGCAGAAATTGGGACACTTTAGAAATTTTCATTTTTGATCGAAACTGTGGGTCCGGGGCTTACGTTTTTTTCATATATGGCTATACACATTTCTGACTCCAAATGGAAAACCATGCACCAGAATTAACCTCTGTCACCTTGGTGATACATTTTGGATATGTACCTAAAGTTTAAAGCAGAAATTGGGACACTTGAAATTTTCATTTTTGATCAAAATTGTGTGTCCAGGGCTTACATTTTTTTCATAAATGGCCATACACATTTCTGACTCCAAATGGAAAACCATGCACCAGAATTAACTTCTGTCACCTTGGTGATACATTTTGGATATGTACCTAAAGTTTAAAGCAGAAATTGGGACACTTTAGAAATTTTCATTTTTGATCGAAATTGTGGGTCCGGGGCTTACGTTTTTTTCATATATGGCCATACACATTTCTAACTCCAAATGGAAAACCATGCACCAGAATTAACTTCTGTCACCTTGGTGATACATTTTGGATATGTACCTAAAGTTTAAAGCAGAAATTCGGATACTTTTGAAATTTTCATTTTAGATCAAAATTGTGGGTCCGGGGCTTACGTTTTTTTCATATATGGCCATACACATTTCTTACTCCAATTGGAAAACCATGCACCAGAATTAACTTCTGTCACCTTGGTGATACATTTTGGATATGTACCTAAAGTTTAAAGCAGAAATTGGGACACTTTAGAAATTTTCATTTTTGATCGAAATTGTGGGTCCGGGGCTTTACGTTTTTTTCATATATGGCCATACACATTTCTAACTCCAAATCGAAAACCATGCACCAGAATTAACTTCTGTCACCTTGGTGATACATTTTGGATATGTACCTAAAGTTTAAAGCAGAAATTGGGACACTTTTGAAATTTTCATTTTTGATCAAAATTGTGTGTCCAAGGCTTACGTTTTTTTCATATATGGCCATACACATTTCTGACTCCAATTGGAAAACCATGAACCAGAATTAACTTCTGTCACCTTGGTGATACATTTTGGATATGTACCTAAAGTTTAAAGCAGAAATTGGGATACTTTTGAAATTTTCATTTTAGATCAAAATTGTGGGTCCGGGGCTTACGTTTTTTTCATATATGGCCATACACATTTCTTACTCCAATTGGAAAACCATGCACCAGAATTAACTTCTGTCACCTTGGTGATACATTTTGGATATGTACCTAAAGTTTAAAGCAGAAATTGGGATACTTTTGAAATTTTCATTTTAGATCAAAATTGTGGGTCCGGGGCTTACGTTTTTTTCATATATGGCCATACACATTTCTTACTCCAATTGGAAAACCATGCACCAGAATTAACTTCTGTCACCTTGGTGATACATTTTGGATATGTACCTAAAGTTTAAAGCAGAAATTGGGACACTTTTGAAATTTTCATTTTTGATCAAAATTGTGGGTCCGGGGCTTACGTTTTTTCATATACGGCCATACACATTTCTGTCTCCAATTGGAAAACCATGCACTAGAATTAACTTCTATCACCTTGGTGATACATTTTGGATAAGTACCTAAAGTTTAAAGCAGAAATTGGGACACTTTTGAAATTTTCATTTTTGATCAAAATTGTGGGTCCGGGGCTTACGCTTTTTCATATACGGCCATACACATTTTTGACTCCAACTGGAAAACCATGCACCAGAATTAACTTCTGTCACCTTGGTGATACATTTTGGATATGTACCTAAAGTTTAAAGCAGAAATTGGGACACTTTAGAAATTTTCATTTTTGATCGAAACTGTGGGTCCGGGGCTTACGTTTTTTTCATATATGGCCATACACATTTCTGACTCCAAATGGAAAACCATGCACCAGAATTAACCTCTGTCACCTTGGTGATACATTTTGGATATGTACCTAAAGTTTAAAGCAGAAATTGGGACACTTTTGAAATTTTCATTTTTGATCAAAATTGTGTGTCCAGGGCTTACGTTTTTTTCATAAATGGCCATACACATTTCTGACTCCAAATGGAAAACCATGCACCAGAATTAACTTCTGTCACCTTGGTGATACATTTTGGATATGTACCTAAAGTTTAAAGCAGAAATTGGGACACTTTAGAAATTTTCATTTTTGATCGAAATTGTGGGTCCGGGGCTTACGTTTTTTTCATATATGGCCATACACATTTCTAACTCCAAATGGAAAACCATGCACCAGAATTAACTTCTGTCACCTTGGTGATACATTTTGGATATGTACCTAAAGTTTAAAGCAGAAATTGGGACACTTTTGAAATTTTCATTTTTGATCAAAATTGTGTGTCCAAGGCTTACGTTTTTTTCATATATGGCCATACACATTTCTGACTCCAATTGGAAAACCATGAACCAGAATTAACTTCTGTCACCTTGGTGATACATTTTGGATATGTACCTAAAGTTTAAAGCAGAAATTGGGATACTTTTGAAATTTTCATTTTAGATCAAAATTGTGGGTCCGGGGCTTACGTTTATTTCATATATGGCCATACACATTTCTGACTCCAAATGGAAAACCATGCACCAGAATTAACCTCTGTCACCTTGGTGATACATTTTGGATATGTACCTAAAGTTTAAAGCAGAAATTGGGACACTTTTGAAATTTTCATTTTTGATCAAAATTGTGTGTCCAGGGCTTACGTTTTTTTCATAAATGGCCATGCACATTTCTGACTCCAAATGGAAAACCATGCACCAGAATTAACTTCTGTCACCTTGGTGATACATTTTGGATATGTACCTAAAGTTTAAAGCAGAAATTGGGACACTTTAGAAATTTTCATTTTTGATCGAAATTGTGGGTCCGGGGCTTACGTTTTTTTCATATATGGCCATACACATTTCTAACTCCAAATGGAAAACCATGCACCAGAATTAACTTCTGTCACCTTGGTGATACATTTTGGATATGTACCTAAAGTTTAAAGCAGAAATTGGGACACTTTTGAAATTTTCATTTTTGATCAAAATTGTGTGTCCAAGGCTTACGTTTTTTTCATATATGGCCATACACATTTCTGACTCCAATTGGAAAACCATGAACCAGAATTAACTTCTGTCACCTTGGTGATACATTTTGGATATGTACCTAAAGTTTAAAGCAGAAATTGGGATACTTTTGAAATTTTCATTTTAGATCAAAATTGTGGGTCCGGGGCTTACGTTTTTTTCATATATGGCCATACACATTTCTTACTCCAATTGGAAAACCATGCACCAGAATTAACTTCTGTCACCTTGGTGATACATTTTGGATATGTACCTAAAGTTTAAAGCAGAAATTGGGACACTTTTGAAATTTTCATTTTTGATCAAAATTGTGGGTCCGGGGCTTACGTTTTTTCATATACGGCCATACACATTTCTGTCTCCAATTGGAAAACCATGCACCAGAATTAACTTCTGTCACCTTGGTGATACATTTTGGATAAGTACCTAAAGTTTAAAGCAGAAATTGGGACACTTTTGAAATTTTCATTTTTGATCAAAATTGTGGGTCCGGGGCTTACGCTTTTTCATATACGGCCATACACATTTTTGACTCCAACTGGAAAACCATGCACCAGAATTAACTTCTGTCACCTTGGTGATACATTTTGGATATGTACCTAAAGTTTAAAGCAGAAATTGGGACACTTTAGAAATTTTCATTTTTGATCGAAACTGTGGGTCCGGGGCTTACGTTTTTTTCATATATGGCCATAAACATTTCTGACTCCAAATGGAAAACCATGCACCAGAATTAACCTCTGTCACCTTGGTGATACATTTTGGATATGTACCTAAAGTTTAAAGCAGAAATTGGGACACTTTTAAAATTTTCATTTTTGATCGAAATTGTGGGTCCGGGGCTTACGTTTTTGTCATATATGGCCATACACATTTCTGACTCCAAATGGAAAACCATGCACCAGAATTAACTTCTGTCACCTTGGTGATACATTTTGGATATGTACCTAAAGTTTAAAGCAGAAATTGGGACACTTTTGAAATTTTCATTTTTGATCAAAATTGTGTGTCCAGGGCTTACGTTTTTTTCATATATGGCCATACACATTTCTGACTCCAAATGGAAAACCATGCACCAGAATTAACTTCTGTCACCTTGGTGATACATTTTGGATATGTACCTAAAGTTTAAAGCAGAAATAGGGACACTTTTGAAATTTTCATTTTTGATCAAAATTGTCGGTCCGGGGCTTACGTTTTTTCATATATGGCCATACACATTTTTGACTCCAACTGGAAAACCATGCACCAGAATTAACTTCTGTCACCTTGGTGATACATTTTGGATATGTACCTAAAGTTTAAAGCAGAAATTGGGATACTTTTGAAATTTTCATTTTAGATCAAAATTGTGGGTCCGGGACTTACGTTTTTTTCATATATGGCCATACACATTTCTTACTCCAATTGTAAAACCATGCACCAGAATTAACTTCTGTCACCTTGGTGATACATTTTGGATATGTACCTAAAGTTTAAAGCAGAAATTGGGATATTTTTGAAATTTTCATTTTAGATCAAAATAGTGGGTCCGGGGCTTACGTTTTTTTCATATATGGCCATACACATTTCTTACTCCAATTGGAAAACCATGCACCAGAATTAACTTCTGTCACCTTGGTGATACATTTTGGATAAGTACCTAAAGTTTAAAGCAGAAATTGGGACACTTTTGAAATTTTCATTTTTGATCAAAATTGTGGGTCCGGGGCTTACGTCTTTTTCATATACGGCCATACACATTTTTGACTCCAACTGGAAAACCATGCACCAGAATTAACTTCTGTCACCTTGGTGATACATTTTGGATATGTACCTAAAGTTTAAAGCAGAAATTGGGACACTTTAGAAATTTTCATTTTTGATCGAAACTGTGGGTCCGGGGCTTACGTTTTTTTTCATATATGGCCATACACATTTCTGACTCCAAATGGAAAACCATGCACCAGAATTAACCTCTGTCACCTTGGTGATACATTTTGGATATGTACCTAAAGTTTAAAGCAGAAATTGGGACACTTTTGAAATTTTCATTTTTGATCGAAATTGTGGGTCCGGGGCTTACGTTTTTGTCATATATGGCCATACACATTTCTGACTCCAAATGGAAAACCATGCACCAGAATTAACCTCTGTCACCTTGGTGATACATTTTGGATATGTACCTAAAGTTTAAAGCAGAAATTGGGACACTTTTGAAATTTTCATTTTTGATCAAAATTGTGGGTCCGGGGCTTACGCTTTTTCATATACGGCCATACACATTTTTGACTCCAACTGGAAAACCATGCACCAGAATTAACTTCTGTCACCTTGGTGATACATTTTGGATATGTACCTAAAGTTTAAAGCAGAAATTGGGACACTTTAGAAATTTTCATTTTTGATCGAAACTGTGGGTCCGGGGCTTACGTTTTTTTCATATATGGCCATACACATTTCTGACTCCAAATGGAAAACCATGCACCAGAATTAACCTCTGTCACCTTGGTGATACATTTTGGATATGTACCTAAAGTTTAAAGCAGAAATTGGGACACTTTTGAAATTTTCATTTTTGATCGAAATTGTGGGTCCGGGGCTTACGTTTTTTTCATATATGGCCATACACATTTCTGACTCCAAATGGAAAACCATGCACCAGAATTAACTTCTGTCACCTTGGTGATACATTTTGGATATGTACCTAAAGTTTAAAGCAGAAATTGGGACACTTTTGAAATTTTTATTTTTGATCAAAATTGTGTGTCCAGGGCTTACGTTTTTTTCATATATGGCCATACACATTTCTGACTCCAAATGGAAAACCATGCAGCAGAATTAACTTCTGTCACCTTGGTGATACATTTTGGATATGTACCTAAAGTTTAAAGCAGAAATAGGGACACTTTTGAAATTTTCATTTTTGATCAAAATTGTCGGTCCGGGGCTTACGTTTTTTCATATATGGCCATACACATTTTTGACTCCAACTGGAAAACCATGCACCAGAATTAACTTCTGTCACCTTGGTGATACATTTTGGATATGTACCTAAAGTTTAAAGCAGAAATTGGGATACTTTTGAAATTTTCATTTTAGATCAAAATTGTGGGTCCGGGACTTACGTTTTTTTCATATATGGCCATACACATTTCTTACTCCAATTGTAAAACCATGCACCAGAATTAACTTCTGTCACCTTGGTGATACATTTTGGATATGTACCTAAAGTTTAAAGCAGAAATTGGGATACTTTTGAAATGTTCATTTTAGATCAAAATAGTGGGTCCGGGGCTTACGTTTTTTTCATATATGGCCATACACATTTCTTACTCCAATTGGAAAACCATGCACCAGAATTAACTTCTGTCACCTTGGTGATACATTTTGGATACGTACATAAAGTTTAAAGCAGAAATTGGGACACTTTTGAAATTTTCATTTTTGATCAAAATTGTGGGTCCGGGGCTTACGTTTTTTCATATACGGCCATACACATTTCTGTCTCCAATTGGAAAACCATGCACCAGAATTAACTTCTGTCACCTTGGTGATACATTTTGGATAAGTACCTAAAGTTTAAAGCAGAAATTGGGACACTTTTGAAATTTTCATTTTTGATCAAAATTGTGGGTCCGGGGCTTACGCTTTTTCATATACGGCCATACACATTTTTGACTCCAACTGGAAAACCATGCACCAGAATTAACTTCTGTCACCTTGGTGATACATTTTGGATATGTACCTAAAGTTTAAAGCAGAAATTGGGACACTTTAGAAATTTTCATTTTTGATCGAAACTGTGGGTCCGGGGCTTACGTTTTTTTCATATATGGCCATACACATTTCTGACTCCAAATGGAAAACCATGCACCAGAATTAACCTCTGTCACCTTGGTGATACATTTTGGATATGTACCTAAAGTTTAAAGCAGAAATTGGGACACTTTTGAAATTTTCATTTTTGATCGAAATTGTGGGTCCGGGGCTTACGTTTTTGTCATATATGGCCATACACATTTCTGACTCCAAATGGAAAACCATGCACCAGAATTAACTTCTGTCACCTTGGTGATACATTTTGGATATGTACCTAAAGTTTAAAGCAGAAATTGGGACACTTTTGAAATTTTCATTTTTGATCAAAATTGTGTGTCCAGGGCTTACGTTTTTTTCATATATGGCCATACACATTTCTGACTCCAAATGGAAAACCATGCACCAGAATTAACTTCTGTCACCTTGGTGATACATTTTGGATATGTACCTAAAGTTTAAAGCAGAAATAGGGACACTTTTGAAATTTTCATTTTTTATCAAAATTGTCGGTCCGGGGCTTACGTTTTTTCATATATGGCCATACACATTTTTGACTCCAACTGGAAAACCATGCACCAGAATTAACTTCTGTCACCTTGGTGATACATTTTGGATATGTACCTAAAGTTTAAAGCAGAAATTGGGATACTTTTGAAATTTTCATTTTAGATCAAAATTGTGGGTCCGGGACTTACGTTTTTTTCATATATGGCCATACACATTTCTGACTCCAAATGGAAAACCATGCACCAGAATTAACTTCTGTCACCTTGGTGATACATTTTGGATATGTACCTAAAGTTTAAAGCAGAAATTGGGATACTTTTGAAATTTTCATTTTAGATCAAAATAGTGGGTCCGGGGCTTACGTTTTTTTCATATATGGCCATACACATTTCTTACTCCAATTGGAAAACCATGCACCAGAATTAACTTCTGTCACCTTGGTGATACATTTTGGATACGTACATAAAGTTTAAAGCAGAAATTGGGACACTTTTGAAATTTTCATTTTTGATCAAAATTGTGGGTCCGGGGCTTACGTTTTTTCAAATACGGCCATACACATTTCTGTCTCCAATTGGAAAACCATGCACCAGAATTAACTTCTGTCACCTTGGTGATACATTTTGGATAAGTACCTAAAGTTTAAAGCAGAAATTGGGACACTTTTGAAATTTTCATTTTTGATCAAAATTGTGGGTCCGGGGCTTACGCTTTTTCATATACGGCCATACACATTTTTGACTCCAACTGGAAAACCATGCACCAGAATTAACTTCTGTCACCTTGGTGATACATTTTGGATATGTACCTAAAGTTTAAAGCAGAAATTGGGACACTTTAGAAATTTTCATTTTTGATCGAAATTGTGGGTCCGGGGCTTACGTTTTTGTCATATATGGCCATACACATTTCTGACTCCAAATGGAAAACCATGCACCAGAATTAACTTCTGTCACCTTGGTGATACATTTTGGATATGTACCTAAAGTTTAAAGCAGAAATTGGGACACTTTTGAAATTTTCATTTTTGATCAAAATTGTGTGTCCAGGGCTTACGTTTTTTTCATATATGGCCATACACATTTCTGACTCCAAATGGAAAACCATGCACCAGAATTAACTTCTGTCACCTTGGTGATACATTTTGGATATGTACCTAAAGTTTAAAGCAGAAATAGGGACAATTTTGAAATTTTCATTTTTGATCAAAATTGTCGGTCCGGGGCTTACGTTTTTTCATATATGGCCATACACATTTTTGACTCCAACTGGAAAACCATGCACCAGAATTAACTTCTGTCACCTTGGTGATACATTTTGGATATGTACCTAAAGTTTAAAGCAGAAATTGGGATACTTTTGAAATTTTCATTTTAGATCAAAATTGTGGGTCCGGGACTTACATTTTTTTCATATATGGCCATACACATTTCTTACTCCAATTGTAAAACCATGCACCAGAATTAACTTCTGTCACCTTGGTGATACATTTTGGACATGTACCTAAAGTTTAAAGCAGAAATTGGGATACTTTTGAAATTTTCATTTTAGATCAAAATTGTGGGTCCGGGACTTACGTTTTTTTCATATATGGCCATACACATTTCTTACTCCAATTGTAAAACCATGCACCAGAATTAACTTCTGTCACCTTGGTGATACATTTTGGATATGTACCTAAAGTTTAAAGCAGAAATTGGGATACTTTTGAAATTTTCATTTTAGATCAAAATAGTGGGTCCGGGGCTTACGTTTTTTTCATATATGGCCATACACATTTCTTACTCCAATTGGAAAACCATGCACCAGAATTAACTTCTGTCACCTTGGTGATACATTTTGGATATGTACATAAAGTTTAAAGCAGAAATTGGGACACTTTTGAAATTTTCATTTTTGATCAAAATTGTGTGTCCAGGGCTTACGTTTTTTTCATATATGGCCATACACATTTCTGACTCCAAATGGAAAACCATGCACCAGAATTAACTTCTGTCACCTTGGTGATACATTTTGGATATGTACCTAAAGTTTAAAGCAGAAATAGGGACACTTTTGAAATTTTCATTTTTGATCAAAATTGTCGGTCCGGGGCTTACGTTTTTTCATATATGGCCATACACATTTTTGACTCCAACTGGAAAACCATGCACCAGAATTAACTTCTGTCACCTTGGTGATACATTTTGGATATGTACCTAAAGTTTAAAGCAGAAATTGGGATACTTTTGAAATTTTCATTTTAGATCAAAATTGTGGGTCCGGGACTTACGTTTTTTTCATATATGGCCATACACATTTCTTACTCCAATTGGAAAACCATGCACCAGAATTAACTTCTGTCACCTTGGTGATACATTTTGGATACGTACATAAAGTTTAAAGCAGAAATTGGGACACTTTTGACATTTTCATTTTTGATCAAAATTGTGGGTCCGGGGCTTACGTTTTTTCATATACGGCCATACACATTTCTGTCTCCAATTGGAAAACCATGCACCAGAATTAACTTCTGTCACCTTGGTGATACATTTTGGATAAGTACCTAAAGTTTAAAGCAGAAATTGGGACACTTTTGAAATTTTCATTTTTGATCAAAATTGTGGGTCCGGGGCTTACGCTTTTTCATATACGGCCATACACATTTTTGACTCCAACTGGAAAACCATGCACCAGAATTAACTTCTGTCACCTTGGTGATACATTTTGGATATGTACCTAAAGTTTAAAGCAGAAATTGGGACACTTTAGAAATTTTCATTTTTGATCGAAACTGTGGGTCCGGGGCTTATGTTTTTTTCATATATGGCCATACACATTTCTGACTCCAAATGGAAAACCATGCACCAGAATTAACCTCTGTCACCTTGGTGATACATTTTGGATATGTACCTAAAGTTTAAAGCAGAAATTGGGACACTTTTGAAATTTTCATTTTTGATCGAAAATGTGGGTCCGGGGCTTACGTTTTTGTCATATATGGCCATACACATTTCTGACTCCAAATGGAAAACCATGCACCAGAATTAACTTCTGTCACCTTGGTGATACATTTTGGATATGTACCTAAAGTTTAAAGCAGAAATTGGGACACTTTTGAAATTTTCATTTTTGATCAAAATTGTGTGTCCAGGGCTTACGTTTTTTTCATATATGGCCATACACATTTCTGACTCCAAATGGAAAACCATGCACCAGAATTAACTTCTGTCACCTTGGTGATACATTTTGGATATGTACCTAAAGTTTAAAGCAGAAATAGGGACACTTTTGAAATTTTCATTTTTGATCAAAATTGTCGGTCCGGGGCTTACGTTTTTTCATATATGGCCATACACATTTTTGACTCCAACTGGAAAACCATGCACCAGAATTAACTTCTGTCACCTTGGTGATACATTTTGGATATGTACCTAAAGTTTAAAGCAGAAATTGGGATACTTTTGAAATTTTCATTTTAGATCAAAATTGTGGGTCCGGGACTTACGTTTTTTTCATATATGGCCATACACATTTCTTACTCCAATTGTAAAACCATGCACCAGAATTAACTTCTGTCACCTTGGTGATACATTTTGGATATGTACCTAAAGTTTAAAGCAGAAATTGGGATACTTTTGAAATTTTCATTTTAGATCAAAATAGTGGGTCCGGGGCTTACGTTTTTTTCATATATGGCCATACACATTTCTTACTCCAATTGGAAAACCATGCACCAGAATTAACTTCTGTCACCTTGGTGATACATTTTGGATATGTACATAAAGTTTAAAGCAGAAATTGGGACACTTTTGAAATTTTCATTTTTGATCAAAATTGTGGGTCCGGGGCTTACGTTTTTTTCATATACGGCCATACACATTTCTGTCTCCAATTGGAAAACCATGCACCAGAATTAACTTCTGTCACCTTGGTGATACATTTTGGATAAGTACCTAAAGTTTAAAGCAGAAATTGGGACACTTTTGAAATTTTCATTTTTGATCAAAATTGTGGGTCCTGGGCTTACGCTTTTTCATATACGGCCATACACATTTTTGACTCCAACTGGAAAACCATGCACCAGAATTAACTTCTGTCACCTTGGTGATACATTTTGGATATGTACCTAAAGTTTAAAGCAGAAATTGGGACACTTTAGAAATTTTCATTTTTGATCGAAACTGTGGGTCCGGGGCTTACGTTTTTGTCATATATGGCCATACACATTTCTTACTCCAATTGGAAAACCATGCACCAGAATTAACTTCTGTCACCTTGGTGATACATTTTGGATATGTACCTAAAGTTTAAAGCAGAAATTGGGACACTTTTGAAATTTTCATTTTTGATCAAAATTGTGTTTCCAAGGCTTACGTTTTTTTCATATATGGCCATACACATTTCTGACTCCAATTGGAAAACCATGAACCAGAATTAACTTCTGTCACCTTGGTGATACATTTTGGATATGTACCTAAAGTTTAAAGCAGAAATTGGGATACTTTTGAAATTTTCATTTTAGATCAAAATTGTGGGTCCGGGGCTTACGTTTTTTTCATATATGGCCATACACATTTCTTACTCCAATTGGAAAACCATGCACCAGAATTAACTTCTGTCACCTTGGTGATACATTTTGGATATGTACCTAAAGTTTAAAGCAGAAATTGGGACACTTTTGAAATTTTCATTTTTGATCAAAATTGTGGGTCCGGGGCTTACGTTTTTTCATATACGGCCATACACATTTCTGTCTCCAATTGGAAAACCATGCACCAGAATTAACTTCTGTCACCTTGGTGATACATTTTGGATAAGTACCTAAAGTTTAAAGCAGAAATTGGGACACTTTTGAAATTTTCATTTTTGATCAAAATTGTGGGTCCGGGGCTTACGCTTTTTCATATACGGCCATACACATTTTTGACTCCAACTGGAAAACCATGCACCAGAATTAACTTCTGTCACCTTGGTGATACATTTTGGATATGTACCTAAAGTTTAAAGCAGAAATTGGGATACTTTTGAAATTTTCATTTTAGATCAAAATTGTGGGTCCGGGACTTACGTTTTTTTCATATATGGCCATACACATTTCTTACTCCAATTGTAAAACCATGCACCAGAATTAACTTCTGTCACCTTGGTGATACATTTTGGATATGTACTTAAAGTTTAAAGCAGAAATTGGGACACTTTTGAAATTTTCATTTTTGATCGAAATTGTGGGTCCGGGGCTTACGTTTTTTTCATATATGGCCATACACATTTCTGACTCCAAATGGAAAACCATGCACCAGAATTAACTTCTGTCACCTTGGTGATACATTTTGGATATGTACCTAAAGTTTAAAGCAGAAATTGGGACACTTTTGAAATTTTAATTTTTGATCGAAATTGTGGGTCCGGGGCTTACGTTTTTTTTCATATATGGCCATACACATTTCTGACTCCAAATGGAAAACCATGCACCAGAATTAACTTCTGTCACCTTGGTGATACATTTTGGATATGTACCTAAAGTTTAAAGCAGAAATTGGGACACTTTTGAAATTTTCATTTTTGATCAAAATTGTGTGTCCAGGGCTTACGTTTTTTTTCATATATGGCCATACACATTTCTGACTCCAAATGGAAAACCATGCACCAGAATTAACTTCTGTCACCTTGGTGATACATTTTGGATATGTACCTAAAGTTTAAAGCAGAAATTGGGACACTTTTGAAATTTTCATTTTTGATCAAAATTGTGTGTCCAGGGCTTATGTTTTTTTCATATATGGCCATACACATTTCTGACTCCAAATGGAAAAACATGCACCAGAATTAACTTCTGTCACCTTGGTGATACATTTTGGATATGTACCTAAAGTTTAAAGCAGAAATTGGGACACTTTAGAAATGTTCATTTTTGATCGAAATTGTGGGTCCGGGGCTTACGTTTTTTTTCATATATGGCCATACACATTTCTAACTCCAAATGGAAAACCATGCACCAGAATTAACTTCTGTCACCTTGGTGATACATTTTGGATATGTACCTAAAGTTTAAAGCAGAAATTGGGACACTTTTGAAATTTTCATTTTTGATCAAAATTGTGTTTCCAAGGCTTACGTTTTTTTCATATATGGCCATACACATTTCTGACTCCAATTGGAAAACCATGAACCAGAATTAACTTCTGTCACCTTGGTGATACATTTTGGATATGTACCTAAAGTTTAAAGCAGAAATTGGGATACTTTTGAAATTTTCATTTTAGATCAAAATTGTGGGTCCGGGGCTTACGTTTTTTTCATATATGGCCATACACATTTCTTACTCCAATTGGAAAACCATGCACCAGAATTAACTTCTGTCACCTTGGTGATACATTTTGGATATGTACCTAAAGTTTAAAGCAGAAATTGGGACACTTTTGAAATTTTCATTTTTGATCAAAATTGTGGGTCCGGGGCTTACGTTTTTTCATATACGGCCATACACATTTCTGTCTCCAATTGGAAAACCATGCACCAGAATTAACTTCTGTCACCTTGGTGATACATTTTGGATAAGTACCTAAAGTTTAAAGCAGAAATTGGGACACTTTTGAAATTTTCATTTTTGATCAAAATTGTGGGTCCGGGGCTTACGCTTTTTCATATACGGCCATACACATTTTTGACTCCAACTGGAAAACCATGCACCAGAATTAACTTCTGTCTCCTTGGTGATACATTTTGGATATGTACCTAAAGTTTAAAGCAGAAATTGGGACACTTTAGAAATTTTCATTTTTGATCGAAACTGTGGGTCCGGGGCTTACGTTTTTTTCATATATGGCCATACACATTTCTGACTCCAAATGGAAAACCATGCACCAGAATTAACTTCTGTCACCTTGGTGATACATTTTGGATATGTACCTAAAGTTTAAAGCAGAAATTGGGATACTTTTGAAATTTTCATTTTAGATCAAAATTGTGGGTCCGGGACTTACGTTTTTTTCATATATGGCCATACACATTTCTTACTCCAATTGTAAAACCATGCACCAGAATTAACTTCTGTCACCTTGGTGATACATTTTGGATATGTACTTAAAGTTTAAAGCAGAAATTGGGACACTTTTGAAATTTTCATTTTTGATCGAAATTGTGGGTCCGGGGCTTACGTTTTTTTCATATATGGCCATACACATTTCTGACTCCAAATGGAAAACCATGCACCAGAATTAACTTCTGTCACCTTGGTGATACATTTTGGATATGTACCTAAAGTTTAAAGCAGAAATTGGGACACTTTTGAAATTTTAATTTTTGATCGAAATTGTGGGTCCGGGGCTTACGTTTTTTTTCATATATGGCCATACACATTTCTGACTCCAAATGGAAAACCATGCACCAGAATTAACTTCTGTCACCTTGGTGATACATTTTGGATATGTACCTAAAGTTTAAAGCAGAAATTGGGACACTTTTGAAATTTTCATTTTTGATCAAAATTGTGTGTCCAGGGCTTACGTTTTTTTTCATATATGGCCATACACATTTCTGACTCCAAATGGAAAACCATGCACCAGAATTAACTTCTGTCACCTTGGTGATACATTTTGGATATGTACCTAAAGTTTAAAGCAGAAATTGGGACACTTTTGAAATTTTCATTTTTGATCAAAATTGTGTGTCCAGGGCTTATGTTTTTTTCATATATGGCCATACACATTTCTGACTCCAAATGGAAAAACATGCACCAGAATTAACTTCTGTCACCTTGGTGATACATTTTGGATATGTACCTAAAGTTTAAAGCAGAAATTGGGACACTTTAGAAATGTTCATTTTTGATCGAAATTGTGGGTCCGGGGCTTACGTTTTTTTTCATATATGGCCATACACATTTCTAACTCCAAATGGAAAACCATGCACCAGAATTAACTTCTGTCACCTTGGTGATACATTTTGGATATGTACCTAAAGTTTAAAGCAGAAATTGGGACACTTTTGAAATTTTCATTTTTGATCAAAATTGTGTTTCCAAGGCTTACGTTTTTTTCATATATGGCCATACACATTTCTGACTCCAATTGGAAAACCATGAACCAGAATTAACTTCTGTCACCTTGGTGATACATTTTGGATATGTACCTAAAGTTTAAAGCAGAAATTGGGACACTTTTGAAATTTTCATTTTTGATCAAAATTGTGTGTCCAGGGCTTACGTTTTTTTCATAAATGGCCATACACATTTCTGACTCCAAATGGAAAACCATGCACCAGAATTAACTTCTGTCACCTTGGTGATACATTTTGGATATGTACCTAAAGTTTAAAGCAGAAATTGGGACACTTTTGAAATTTTAATTTTTGATCGAAATTGTGGGTCCGGGGCTTACGTTTTTTTTCATATATGGCCATACACATTTCTGACTCCAAATGGAAAACCATGCACCAGAATTAACTTCTGTCACCTTGGTGATACATTTTGGATATGTACCTAAAGTTTAAAGCAGAAATTGGGACACTTTTGAAATTTTCATTTTTGATCAAAATTGTGTGTCCAGGGCTTACGTTTTTTTTCATATATGGCCATACACATTTCTGACTCCAAATGGAAAACCATGCACCAGAATTAACTTCTGTCACCTTGGTGATACATTTTGGATATGTACCTAAAGTTTAAAGCAGAAATTGGGACACTTTTGAAATTTTCATTTTTGATCAAAATTGTGTGTCCAGGGCTTATGTTTTTTTCATATATGGCCATACACATTTCTGACTCCAAATGGAAAAACATGCACCAGAATTAACTTCTGTCACCTTGGTGATACATTTTGGATATGTACCTAAAGTTTAAAGCAGAAATTGGGACACTTTAGAAATGTTCATTTTTGATCGAAATTGTGGGTCCGGGGCTTACGTTTTTTTTCATATATGGCCATACACATTTCTAACTCCAAATGGAAAACCATGCACCAGAATTAACTTCTGTCACCTTGGTGATACATTTTGGATATGTACCTAAAGTTTAAAGCAGAAATTGGGACACTTTTGAAATTTTCATTTTTGATCAAAATTGTGTTTCCAAGGCTTACGTTTTTTTCATATATGGCCATACACATTTCTGACTCCAATTGGAAAACCATGAACCAGAATTAACTTCTGTCACCTTGGTGATACATTTTGGATATGTACCTAAAGTTTAAAGCAGAAATTGGGATACTTTTGAAATTTTCATTTTAGATCAAAATTGTGGGTCCGGGGCTTACGTTTTTTTCATATATGGCCATACACATTTCTTACTCCAATTGGAAAACCATGCACCAGAATTAACTTCTGTCAAATTGGTGATACATTTTGGATATGTACCTAAAGTTTAAAGCAGAAATTGGGACACTTTTGAAATTTTCATTTTTGATCAAAATTGTGGGTCCGGGGCTTACGTTTTTTCATATACGGCCATACACATTTCTGTCTCCAATTGGAAAACCATGCACCAGAATTAACTTCTGTCACCTTGGTGATACATTTTGGATAAGTACCTAAAGTTTAAAGCAGAAATTGGGACACTTTTGAAATTTTCATTTTTGATCAAAATTGTGGGTCCGGGGCTTACGCTTTTTCATATACGGCCATACACATTTTTGACTCCAACTGGAAAACCATGCACCAGAATTAACTTCTGTCTCCTTGGTGATACATTTTGGATATGTACCTAAAGTTTAAAGCAGAAATTGGGACACTTTAGAAATTTTCATTTTTGATCGAAACTGTGGGTCCGGGGCTTACGTTTTTTTCATATATGGCCATACACATTTCTGACTCCAAATGGAAAACCATGCACCAGAATTAACCTCTGTCACCTTGGTGATACATTTTGGATATGTACCTAAAGTTTAAAGCAGAAATTGGGACACTTTTGAAATTTTCATTTTTGATCGAAATTGTGGGTCCGGGGCTTACGTTTTTTTCATATATGGCCATACACATTTCTGACTCCAAATGGAAAACCATGCACCAGAATTAACTTCTGTCACCTTGGTGATACATTTTGGATAAGTACCTAAAGTTTAAAGCAGAAATTGGGACACTTTTGACATTTTCATTTTTGATCAAAATTGTGGGTCCGGGGCTTACGCTTTTTCATATACGGCCATACACATTTTTGACTCCAACTGGAAAACCATGCACCAGAATTAACTTCTGTCACCTTGGTGATACATTTTGGATATGTACCTAAAGTTTAAAGCAGAAATTGGGACACTTTAGAAATTTTCATTTTTGATCGAAACTGTGGGTCCGGGGCTTATGTTTTTTTCATATATGGCCATACACATTTCTGACTCCAAATGGAAAACCATGCACCAGAATTAACTTCTGTCACCTTGGTGATACATTTTGGATATGTACCTAAAGTTTAAAGCAGAAATTGGGACACTTTTGAAATTTTCATTTTAGATCAAAATTGTGGGTCCGGGGCTTACGTTTTTTTCATATATGGCCATACACATTTCTTACTCCAATTGGAAAACCATGCACCAGAATTAACTTCTGTCACCTTGGTGATACATTTTGGATATGTACCTAAAGTTTAAAGCAGAAATTGGGACACTTTTGAAATTTTCATTTTTGATCAAAATTGTGTGTCCAGGGCTTATGTTTTTTTCATATATGGCCATACACATTTCTGACTCCAAATGGAAAACCATGCACCAGAATTAACTTCTGTCACCTTGGTGATACATTTTGGATATGTACCTAAAGTTTAAAGCAGAAATTGGGACACTTTTGAAATTTTCATTTTTGATCGAAATTGTGGGTCCGGGGCTTACGTTTTTTTTCATATATGGCCATACACATTTCTGACTCCAAATGGAAAACCATGCACCTGAATTGACTTCTGTCACCTTGGTGATACATTTTTGATATGTACCTAAAGTTTAAAGCAGAAATTGGGACACTTTTGAAATTTTCATTTATGATCAAAATTGTGTGTCCAGGGCTTACGTTTTTTTCATATATGGCCATACACATTTCTGACTCCAAATGGAAAACCATACACCAGAATTAACTTCTGTCACCTTGGTGATACATTTTGGATATGTACCTAAAGTTTAAAGCAGAAATTGGGACACTTTTGAAATTTTCATTTTAGATCAAAATTGTGGGTCCGGGGCTTACGTTTTTTTCATATATGGCCATACACATTTCTTACTCCAATTGGAAAACCATGCACCAGAATTAACTTCTGTCACCTTGGTGATACATTTTGGATATGTACCTAAAGTTTAAAGCAGAAATTGGGACACTTTTGAAATTTTCATTTTTGATCAAAATTGTGGGTCCGGGGCTTACGTTTTTTCATATACGGCCATACACATTTCTGTCTCCAATTGGAAAACCATGCACCAGAATTAACTTCTGTCACCTTGGTGATACATTTTGGATAAGTACCTAAAGTTTAAAGCAGAAATTGGGACACTTTTGACATTTTCATTTTTGATCAAAATTGTGGGTCCGGGGCTTACGCTTTTTCATATACGGCCATACACATTTTTGACTCCAACTGGAAAACCATGCACCAGAATTAACTTCTGTCACCTTGGTGATACATTTTGGATATGTACCTAAAGTTTAAAGCAGAAATTGGGACACTTTAGAAATTTTCATTTTTGATCGAAACTGTGGGTCCGGGGCTTACGTTTTTTTCATATATGGCCATACACATTTCTGACTCCAAATGGAAAACCATGCACCAGAATTAACTTCTGTCACCTTGGTGATACATTTTGGATATGTACCTAAAGTTTAAAGCAGAAATTGGGACACTTTTGAAATTTTCATTTTTGATCGAAATTGTGGGTCCGGGGCTTACGTTTTTTTTCATATATGGCCATACACATTTCTGACTCCAAATGGAAAACCATGCACCAGAATTAACTTCTGTCACCTTGGTGATACATTTTGGATATGTACCTACAGTTTAAAGCAGAAATTGGGACACTTTTGAAATTTTCATTTTTGATCAAAATTGTGTGTCCAGGGCTTACGTTTTTTTCATATATGGCCATACACATTTCTGACTCCAAATGGAAAACCATGCACCAGAATTAACTTCTGTCACCTTGGTGATACATTTTGGATATGTACCTAAAGTTTAAAGCAGAAATTGGGACACTTTAGAAATTTTCATTTTTGATCGAAATTGTGGGTCCGGGGCTTACGTTTTTTTCATATATGGCCATACACATTTCTAACTCCAAATGGAAAACCATGCACCAGAATTAACTTCTGTCACCTTGGTGATACATTTTGGATATGTACCTAAAGTTTAAAGCAGAAATTGGGACACTTTTGAAATTTTCATTTTTGATCAAAATTGTGTGTCCAAGGCTTACGTTTTTTTCATATATGGCCATACACATTTCTGACTCCAATTGGAAAACCATGAACCAGAATTAACTTCTGTCACCTTGGTGATACATTTTGGATATGTACCTAAAGTTTAAAGCAGAAATTGGGATACTTTTGAAATTTTCATTTTAGATCAAAATTGTGGGTCCGGGGCTTACGTTTTTTTCATATATGGCCATACACATTTCTTACTCCAATTGGAAAACCATGCACCAGAATTAACTTCTGTCACCTTGGTGATACATTTTGGATATGTACCTAAAGTTTAAAGCAGAAATTGGGACACTTTTGAAATTTTCATTTTTGATCAAAATTGTGGGTCCGGGGCTTACGTTTTTTCATATACGGCCATACACATTTCTGTCTCCAATTGGAAAACCATGCACCAGAATTAACTTCTGTCACCTTGGTGATACATTTTGGATAAGTACCTAAAGTTTAAAGCAGAAATTGGGACACTTTTGAAATTTTCATTTTTGATCAAAATTGTGGGTCCGGGGCTTACGCTTTTTCATATACGGCCATACACATTTTTGACTCCAACTGGAAAACCATGCACCAGAATTAACTTCTGTCACCTTGGTGATACATTTTGGATATGTACCTAAAGTTTAAAGCAGAAATTGGGACACTTTAGAAATTTTCATTTTTGATCGAAACTGTGGGTCCGGGGCTTACGTTTTTTTCATATATGGCCATACACATTTCTGACTCCAAATGGAAAACCATGCACCAGAATTAACTTCTGTCACCTTGGTGATACATTTTGGATATGTACCTAAAGTTTAAAGCAGAAATTGGGACACTTTTGAAATTTTCATTTTTGATCGAAATTGTGGGTCCGGGGCTTACGTTTTTTTCATATATGGCCATACACATTTCTAACTCCAAAAGGAAAACCATGCACCAGGATTAACTTCTGTCACCTTGGTGATACATTTTGGATATGTACCTAAAGTTTAAAGCAGAAATTGGGACACTTTTGAAATTTTCATTTTTGATCAAAATTGTGTGTCCAAGGCTTACGTTTTTTTCATATATGGCCATACACATTTCTGACTCCAATTGGAAAACCCTGAACCAGAATTAACTTCTGTCACCTTGGTGATACATTTTGGATATGTACCTAAAGTTTAAAGCAGAAATTAGGATACTTTTGAAATTTTCATTTTAGATCAAAATTGTGGGTCCGGGGCTTACGTTTTTTTCATATATGGCCATACACATTTCTTACTCCAATTGGAAAACCATGCACCAGAATTAACTTCTGTCACCTTGGTGATACATTTTGGATATGTACCTAAAGTTTAAAGCAGAAATTGGGACACTTTTGAAATTTTCATTTTTGATCAAAATTGTGGGTCCGGGGCTTACGTTTTTTCATATACGGCCATACACATTTCTGTCTCCAATTGGAAAACCATGCACCAGAATTAACTTCTGTCACCTTGGTGATACATTTTGGATAAGTACCTAAAGTTTAAAGCAGAAATTGGGACACTTTTGAAATTTTCATTTTTGATCAAAATTGTGGGTCCGGGGCTTACGCTTTTTCATATACGGCCATACACATTTTTGACTCCAACTGGAAAACCATGCACCAGAATTAACTTCTGTCACCTTGGTGATACATTTTGGATATGTACCTAAAGTTTAAAGCAGAAATTGGGACACTTTAGAAATTTTCATTTTTGATCGAAACTGTGGGTCCGGGGCTTACGTTTTTTTCATATATGGCCATACACATTTCTGACTCCAAATGGAAAACCATGCACCAGAATTAACCTCTGTCACCTTGGTGATACATTTTGGATATGTACCTAAAGTTTAAAGCAGAAATTGGGACACTTTTGAAATTTTCATTTTTGATCAAA
This sequence comes from Pseudophryne corroboree, assembly GCF_028390025.1. Classification (NCBI taxonomy): domain Eukaryota; kingdom Metazoa; phylum Chordata; class Amphibia; order Anura; family Myobatrachidae; genus Pseudophryne; species Pseudophryne corroboree. Next base: position 54,459 of record NW_026968914.1, read on the forward strand.
ATTGTGTGTCCAGGGCTTACGTTTTTTTCATAAATGGCCATACACATTTCTGACTCCAAATGGAAAACCATGCACCAGAATTAACTTCTGTCACCTTGGTGATACATTTTGGATATGTACCTAAAGTTTAAAGCAGAAATTTGGACACTTTAGAAATTTTCATTTTTGATCGAAATTGTGGGTCCGGGGCTTACGTTTTTTTCATATATGGCCATACACATTTCTAACTCCAAATGGAAAACCATGCACCAGAATTAACTTCTGTCACCCTGGTGATACATTTTGGATATGTACCTAAAGTTTAAAGCAGAAATTGGGATACTTTTGAAATTTTCATTTTAGATCAAAATTGTGGGTCCGGGGCTTACGTTTTTTTCATATATGGCCATACACATTTCTTACTCCAATTGGAAAACCATGCACCAGAATTAACTTCTGTCACCTTGGTGATACATTTTGGATATGTACCTAAAGTTTAAAGCAGAAATTGGGACACTTTAGAAATTTTTATTTTTGATCGAAATTGTGGGTCCGGGGCTTACGTTTTTTTCATATATGGCCATACACATTTCTAACTCCAAATGGAAAACCATGCACCAGAATTAACTTCTGTCACCTTGGTGATACATTTTGGATATGTACCTAAAGTTTAAAGCAGAAATTGGGACACTTTTGAAATTTTCATTTTTGATCAAAATTGTGTGTCCAAGGCTTACGTTTTTTTCATATATGGCCATACACATTTCTGACTCCAATTGGAAAACCATGAACCAGAATTAACTTCTGTCACCTTGGTGATACATTTTGGATATGTACCTAAAGTTTAAAGCAGAAATTGGGATACTTTTGAAATTTTCATTTTAGATCAAAATTGTGGGTCCGGGGCTTACGTTTTTTTCATATATGGCCATACACATTTCTTACTCCAATTGGAAAACCATGCACCAGAATTAACTTCTGTCACCTTGGTGATACATTTTGGATATGTACCTAAAGTTTAAAGCAGAAATTGGGACACTTTTGAAATTTTCATTTTTGATCAAAATTGTGGGTCCGGGGCTTACGCTTTTTCATATACGGCCATACACATTTTTTACTCCAACTGGAAAACCATGCACCAGAATTAACTTCTGTCACCTTGGTGATACATTTTGGATATGTACCTAAAGTTTAAAGCAGAAATTGGGACACTTTAGAAATTTTCATTTTTGATCGAAACTGTGGGTCCGGGGCTTACATTTTTTTCATATATGGCCATACACATTTCTGACTCCAAATGGAAAACCATGCACCAGAATTAACCTCTGTCACCTTGGTGATACATTTTGGATATGTACCTAAAGTTTAAAGCAGAAATTGGGACACTTTTGAAATTTTCATTTTTGATCGAAATTGTGGGTCCGGGGCTTACGTTTTTGTCTTATATGGCCATACACATTTCTGACTCCAAATGGAAAACCATGCACCAGAATTAACTTCTGTCACCTTGGTGATACATTTTGGATATGTACCTAAAGTTTAAAGCAGAAATAGGGACACTTTTGAAATTTTCATTTTTGATCAAAATTGTCGGTCCGGGGCTTACGTTTTTTCATATATGGCCATACACATTTTTGTCTCCAACTGGAAAACCATGCACCAGAATTAACTTCTGTCACCTTGGTGATACATTTTGGATATGTACCTAAAGTTTAAAGCAGAAATTGGGATACTTTTGAAATTTTCATTTTAGATCAAAATTGTGGGTCCGGGACTTACGTTTTTTTCATATATGGCCATACACATTTCTTACTCCAATTGTAAAACCATGCACCAGAATTAACTTCTGTCACCTTGGTGATACATTTTGGATATGTACCTAAAGTTTAAAGCAGAAATTGGGATACTTTTGAAATTTTCATTTTAGATCAAAATAGTGGGTCCGGGGCTTACGTTTTTTTCATATATGGCCATACACATTTCTTACTCCAATTGGAAAACCATGCACCAGAATTAACTTCTGTCACCTTGGTGATACATTTTGGATACGTACATAAAGTTTAAAGCAGAAATTGGGACACTTTTGAAATTTTCATTTTTGATCAAAATTGTGGGTCCGGGGCTTACGTTTTTTCATATACGGCCATACACATTTCTGTCTCCAATTGGAAAACCATGCACCAGAATTAACTTCTGTCACCTTGGTGATACATTTTGGATAAGTACCTAAAGTTTAAAGCAGAAATTGGGACACTTTTGAAATTTTCATTTTTGATCAAAATTGTGGGTCCGGGGCTTACGCTTTTTCATATACGGCCATACACATTTTTGACTCCAACTGGAAAACCATGCACCAGAATTAACTTCTGTCACCTTGGTGATACATTTTGGATATGTACCTAAAGTTTAAAGCAGAAATTGGGACACTTTAGAAATTTTCATTTTTGATCGAAACTGTGGGTCCGGGGCTTACGTTTTTTTCATATATGGCCATACACATTTCTGACTCCAAATGGAAAACCATGCACCAGAATTAACTTCTGTCACCTTGGTGATACATTTTGGATATGTACCTAAAGTTTAAAGCAGAAATTGGGACACTTTTGAAATTTTCATTTTTGATCAAAATTGTGTGTCCAAGGCTTACGTTTTTTTCATATATGGCCATACACATTTCTGACTCCAATTGGAAAACCATGAACCAGAATTAACTTCTGTCACCTTGGTGATACATTTTGGATATGTACCTAAAGTTTAAAGCAGAAATTGGGATACTTTTGAAATTTTCATTTTAGATCAAAATTGTGGGTCCGGGGCTTACGTTTTTTTCATATATGGCCATACACATTTCTTACTCCAATTGGAAAACCATGCACCAGAATTAACTTCTGTCACCTTGGTGATACATTTTGGATATGTACCTAAAGTTTAAAGCAGAAATTGGGACACTTTTGAAATTTTCATTTTTGATCAAAATTGTGGGTCCGGGGCTTACGTTTTTTCATATACGGCCATACACATTTCTGTCTCCAATTGGAAAACCATGCACCAGAATTAACTTCTGTCACCTTGGTGATACATTTTGGATAAGTACCTAAAGTTTAAAGCAGAAATTGGGACACTTTTGAAATTTTCATTTTTGATCAAAATTGTGGGTCCGGGGCTTACGCTTTTTCATATACGGCCATACACATTTTTGACTCCAACTGGAAAACCATGCACCAGAATTAACTTCTGTCACCTTGGTGATACATTTTGGATATGTACCTAAAGTTTAAAGCAGAAATTGGGATACTTTTGAAATTTTCATTTTAGATCAAAATAGTGGGTCCGGGGCTTACGTTTTTTTCATATATGGCCATACACATTTCTTACTCCAATTGGAAAACCATGCACCAGAATTAACTTCTGTCACCTTGGTGATACATTTTGGATACGTACATAAAGTTTAAAGCAGAAATTGGGACACTTTTGAAATTTTCATTTTTGATCAAAATTGTGGGTCCGGGGCTTACGTTTTTTCATATACGGCCATACACATTTCTGTCTCCAATTGGAAAACCATGCACCAGAATTAACTTCTGTCACCTTGGTGATACATTTTGGATAAGTACCTAAAGTTTAAAGCAGAAATTGGGACACTTTAGAAATTTTCATTTTTGATCGAAATTGTGGGTCCAGGGCTTACGTTTTTTTCATATATGGCCATACACATTTCTAACTCCAAATGGAAAACCATGCACCAGAATTAACTTCTTTCACCTTGGTGATACATTTTGGATATGTACCTAAAGTTTAAAGCAGAAATTGGGACACTTTTGAAATTTTCATTTTTGATCAAAATTGTGTGTCCAGGGCTTATGTTTTTTTCATATATGGCCATACACATTTCTGACTCCAAATGGAAAACCATGCACCAGAATTAACTTCTGTCACCTTGGTGATACATTTTGGATATGTACCTAAAGTTTAAAGCAGAAATTGGGACACTTTTGAAATTTTCATTTTTGATCGAAATTGTGGGTCCGGGGCTTACGTTTTTTTTCATATATGGCCATACACATTTCTGACTCCAAATGGAAAACCATGCACCTGAATTGACTTCTGTCACCTTGGTGATACATTTTTGATATGTACCTAAAGTTTAAAGCAGAAATTGGAACACTTTTGAAATTTTCATTTATGATCAAAATTGTGTGTCCAGGGCTTACGTTTTTTTCATATATGGCCATACACATTTCTGACTCCAAATGGAAAACCATACACCAGAATTAACTTCTGTCACCTTGGTGATACATTTTGGATATGTACCTAAAGTTTAAAGCAGAAATTGGGACACTTTTGAAATTTTCATTTTAGATCAAAATTGTGGGTCCGGGGCTTACGTTTTTTTCATATATGGCCATACACATTTCTTACTCCAATTGGAAAACCATGCACCAGAATTAACTTCTGTCACCTTGGTGATACATTTTGGATATGTACCTAAAGTTTAAAGCAGAAATTGGGACACTTTTGAAATTTTCATTTTTGATCAAAATTGTGGGTCCGGGGCTTACGTTTTTTCATATACGGCCATACACATTTCTGTCTCCAATTGGAAAACCATGCACCAGAATTAACTTCTGTCACCTTGGTGATACATTTTGGATAAGTACCTAAAGTTTAAAGCAGAAATTGGGACACTTTTGACATTTTCATTTTTGATCAAAATTGTGGGTCCGGGGCTTACGCTTTTTCATATACGGCCATACACATTTTTGACTCCAACTGGAAAACCATGCACCAGAATTAACTTCTGTCACCTTGGTGATACATTTTGGATATGTACCTAAAGTTTAAAGCAGAAATTGGGACACTTTAGAAATTTTCATTTTTGATCGAAACTGTGGGTCCGGGGCTTATGTTTTTTTCATATATGGCCATACACATTTCTGACTCCAAATGGAAAACCATGCACCAGAATTAACTTCTGTCACCTTGGTGATACATTTTGGATATGTACCTAAAGTTTAAAGCAGAAATTGGGACACTTTTGAAATTTTCATTTTAGATCAAAATTGTGGGTCCGGGGCTTACGTTTTTTTCATATATGGCCATACACATTTCTTACTCCAATTGGAAAACCATGCACCAGAATTAACTTCTGTCACCTTGGTGATACATTTTGGATATGTACCTAAAGTTTAAAGCAGAAATTGGGACACTTTTGAAATTTTCATTTTTGATCAAAATTGTGTGTCCCGGGCTTATGTTTTTTTCATATATGGCCATACACATTTCTGACTCCAAATGGAAAACCATGCACCAGAATTAACTTCTGTCACCTTGGTGATACATTTTGGATATGTACCTAAAGTTTAAAGCAGAAATTGGGACACTTTTGAAATTTTCATTTTTGATCGAAATTGTGGGTCCGGGGCTTACGTTTTTTTTCATATATGGCCATACACATTTCTGACTCCAAATGGAAAACCATGCACCTGAATTGACTTCTGTCACCTTGGTGATACATTTTTGATATGTACCTAAAGTTTAAAGCAGAAATTGGGACACTTTTGAAATTTTCATTTATGATCAAAATTGTGTGTCCAGGGCTTACGTTTTTTTCATATATGGCCATACACATTTCTGACTCCAAATGGAAAACCATACACCAGAATTAACTTCTGTCACCTTGGTGATACATTTTGGATATGTACCTAAAGTTTAAAGCAGAAATTGGGACACTTTTGAAATTTTCATTTTAGATCAAAATTGTGGGTCCGGGGCTTACGTTTTTTTCATATATGGCCATACACATTTCTTACTCCAATTGGAAAACCATGCACCAGAATTAACTTCTGTCACCTTGGTGATACATTTTGGATATGTACCTAAAGTTTAAAGCAGAAATTGGGACACTTTTGAAATTTTCATTTTTGATCAAAATTGTGGGTCCGGGGCTTACGTTTTTTCATATACGGCCATACACATTTCTGTCTCCAATTGGAAAACCATGCACCAGAATTAACTTCTGTCACCTTGGTGATACATTTTGGATAAGTACCTAAAGTTTAAAGCAGAAATTGGGACACTTTTGACATTTTCATTTTTGATCAAAATTGTGGGTCCGGGGCTTACGCTTTTTCATATACGGCCATACACATTTTTGACTCCAACTGGAAAACCATGCACCAGAATTAACTTCTGTCACCTTGGTGATACATTTTGGATATGTACCTAAAGTTTAAAGCAGAAATTGGGACACTTTAGAAATTTTCATTTTTGATCGAAACTGTGGGTCCGGGGCTTACGTTTTTTTCATATATGGCCATACACATTTCTGACTCCAAATGGAAAACCATGCACCAGAATTAACTTCTGTCACCTTGGTGATACATTTTGGATATGTACCTAAAGTTTAAAGCAGAAATTGGGACACTTTTGAAATTTTCATTTTTGATCGAAATTGTGGGTCCGGGGCTTACGTTTTTTTTTATATATGGCCATACACATTTCTGACTCCAAATGGAAAACCATGCACCAGAATTAACTTCTGTCACCTTGGTGATACATTTTGGATATGTACCTACAGTTTAAAGCAGAAATTGGGACACTTTTGAAATTTTCATTTTTGATCAAAATTGTGTGTCCAGGGCTTACGTTTTTTTCATATATGGCCATACACATTTCTGACTCCAAATGGAAAACCATGCACCAGAATTAACTTCTGTCACCTTGGTGATACATTTTGGATATGTACCTAAAGTTTAAAGCAGAAATTGGGACACTTTAGAAATTTTCATTTTTGATCGAAATTGTGGGTCCGGGGCTTACGTTTTTTTCATATATGGCCATACACATTTCTAACTCCAAATGGAAAACCATGCACCAGAATTAACTTCTGTCACCTTGGTGATACATTTTGGATATGTACCTAAAGTTTAAAGCAGAAATTGGGACACTTTTGAAATTTTCATTTTTGATCAAAATTGTGTGTCCAAGGCTTACGTTTTTTTCATATATGGCCATACACATTTCTGACTCCAATTGGAAAACCATGAACCAGAATTAACTTCTGTCACCTTGGTGATACATTTTGGATATGTACCTAAAGTTTAAAGCAGAAATTGGGATACTTTTGAAATTTTCATTTTAGATCAAAATTGTGGGTCCGGGGCTTACGTTTTTTTCATATATGGCCATACACATTTCTTACTCCAATTGGAAAACCATGCACCAGAATTAACTTCTGTCACCTTGGTGATACATTTTGGATATGTACCTAAAGTTTAAAGCAGAAATTGGGACACTTTTGAAATTTTCATTTTTGATCAAAATTGTGGGTCCGGGGCTTACGTTTTTTCATATACGGCCATACACATTTCTGTCTCCAATTGGAAAACCATGCACCAGAATTAACTTCTGTCACCTTGGTGATACATTTTGGATAAGTACCTAAAGTTTAAAGCAGAAATTGGGACACTTTTGAAATTTTCATTTTTGATCAAAATTGTGGGTCCGGGGCTTACGCTTTTTCATATACGGCCATACACATTTTTGACTCCAACTGGAAAACCATGCACCAGAATTAACTTCTGTCACCTTGGTGATACATTTTGGATATGTACCTAAAGTTTAAAGCAGAAATTGGGACACTTTAGAAATTTTCATTTTTGATCGAAATTGTGGGTCCGGGGCTTACGTTTTTTTCATATATGGCCATACACATTTCTGACTCCAAATGGAAAACCATGCACCAGAATTAACCTCTGTCACATTGGTGATACATTATGGATATGTATCTAAAGTTTAAAGCAGAAATTGGGACACTTTTGAAATTTTCATTTTTGATCAAAATTGTGGGTCCGGGGCTTACGTTTTTTTCATTTATGGCCATACACATTTCTGACTCCAAATGGAAAACCATGCACCAGAATTAACCTCTGTCACCTTGGTGATACATTTTGGATATGTACCTAAAGTTTAAAGCAGAAATTGGGACACTTTTGAAATTTTCATTTTTGATCAAAATTGTGGGTCCGGGGCTTACGTTTTTTTCATATATGGCCATACACATTTCTGACTCCAAATGGAAAACCATGCACCAGAATTAACCTCTGTCACCTTGGTGATACATTTTGGATATGTACCTAAAGTTTAAAGCAGAAATTGGGACACTTTAGAAATTTTCATTTTTGATCAAAATTGTGTGTCCAGGGCTTACGTTTTTTTCAATTTTGGCCATACACATTTCTGACTCCAAATGGAAAACCATGCACCAGAATTAACTTCTGTCACCTTGGTGATACATTTTTGATATGTACCTAAAGTTTAAAGCAGAAATTGGGACACTTTTGAAATTTTCATTTTTGATCAAAATTGTGGGTCCGGGGCTTACGTTTTTTTCATATATGGCCATACACATTTCTGACTCCTATTGGAAAACCATGAACTAGAATTAACTTCTGTCACCTTGGTGATACATTTTGGATATGTACCTAAAGTTTAAAGCAGAAATTGGGATACTTTTGAAATTTTCATTTTTGATCAAAATTGTGGGTCCAGGGCTTACGTTTTT
>NW_026968915.1:0-62957 GCF_028390025.1 Pseudophryne corroboree
GCCCCTTCTCTCTCCAACCACCGCCCCATCTCTCTCCAACCACCGCCTCATCTCTCTCCAACCACCGCCCCATCTCTCTCCAACCACCGCCCTATCTCTCTCCAACCACCGCCCTATCTCTCTCCTACTATCGTCTTATCTTTCTACAACCACTGCCTCATCTCTCTCCAACCACCGCCCTATCTCTCTCCAACCACTGCCCCATCTCTCTCCAACCACGCCCTATCTCTCTCCAACCACCGCCCCATCTCTCTCCAACCACCGCCCTATCTCTCTCAAACCACCGCCCTATCTCTCTCCAACCACCGCCCCATCTCTCTCCAACCACCGCCCCATCTCTCTCCAACCACCGCCCTATCTCTCTCCTACTATCGTCTTATCTTTCTACAACCACCGCCTCATCTCTCTCCAACCACCGCCCCATCTCTCTACAACCACTGCCCCATCTCTCTCCAACCACCGCGCTATCTCTCTCCAACCACCGCTCCATCTCTCTTCAACCCCCACGCCCTATCTCTCTCCTACTATCGTCTTATCTTTCTACAACCACCGCCTCATCTCTCTCCAACCACCGCCCTATCTCTCTCCAACCACTGCCCCGTCTCTCTCCAACCACCTCCCTATCTCTCTCCAACCACCGCCACATCTCTCTCCAACCACTGCCCCATCTCTCTCCAACCACCGCCCTATCTCTCTCCAACCACCGCCCTATCTCTCTCCAACCACCGCCCTATTTCTCTCCAACCACCGCCCTATCTCTCTCCAACCACTGCCCCATCTCTCTCCAACCACCGCCCTATCTCTCTCCAACCACCGCCCTATTTCTCTCCAACCACCGCCCTATTTCTCTCCAACCACTGCCCTATCTCTCTCCTATTACAATATTCCCCCTGTGGATGATGATGACAAAATAGAAGATAGCTCAGTGGTTAGCAGTGTTTATACAGCGTGGCACAGTGATTCATATTGTACATATAGGATGACATAGTAAGTAGTACTGTATAAACAAGGTGATACAGTGGTTAGCATTGTACATACAGGATGGCACTTTGGTAAGTGTAGTATATAGGGTGGCCTATCTGTCTATCTACAACAACCACCCTATCTTTCTGCAACTACCATCATGGGGGAAATGTAATAGGGTGTGAGAATTAGGAAGTAAGAGATTTTCAGTGGGAACTTGGACAGTACAAACTGGCACAAAGGGATACAAACGATTTCATGCAATATTTATCTTACTAAATATGCCCCTAAAGTTCTATTCCTCGTAAGGATGAGAGGTTTGTCAGAGCGCAGTACAACACATCATGACAAGCGCCCAAGTTTGTCAGCGGTAACATGTAGTAACGACCAATAAATCCAACATGACAGGAAAATCTTCATTGTTTTGCACATTGATCTACTTTACAGATGTATGACGCAAAGTAAGATTTAGGGGGGTATTTATCAAAGCATGGTGAGAGATAAAAACGAGAGAGAGAAAAAGTACCAGCCAATCAGCTCCTAACCGACATTTTTCAAACAGCCTATAACCTGGCAATTAGGAGCTGATTGGATGCTACTTTATCTCTCTCCAACCCTTGATACATTTCCCCTTTACAGAGGAGACACACTCCTATTGTACAATGCTGAATGATGTTACATGGCTCTGATGTGTATCCCACACTTGTTACTGTGTCAGTAATAATGGCCAGAGCTGATAATGGTCTCCAGCTGCCGGTATGGTCTATTCTCCGCTCTCCTGGGCTGGCGGTTTCCGGGCTGATGTGTCGCTCACGTACAGTAACATACAGAAGGCAGAGGGCTCATTCCATAGACCCAGAAATCAGGGGAGAGCTGCAGTAATCCGACCGGCTATATTCCCACTCTGCTTCCGCTCTGCACGGGGAGGGGGGCGAAACGGGGGGGGGGGGACACGACACCAATTACTGTTACACCAGCATTTTCCATATCCATACAGGGTGCATGGATAAAACCTAATAACAGTGAGATAACTAATAATTGTCATATTCTGGTATTTATCCTCTGACTATGCTTAGTGGGGCCTAAAAGTCCCTGTATGTGCATTCACCATAGAAATGTTACTATGAAGAAATCATTTATTTACTCACAAAACATAGCCAAAGTGCATATGTGAGTAAAGGTCAACATTTCGGACTACACACACACACACACACACACACACACACACACACACACACACACACACACACACACACACACACACACACACACACACACACACACACACACACACACACACACACACACACACACACACACACACACACACACACACACTCTTTAAACTAGTTTACAGTAATCTGGCCCCCTGAGAGCACGCTGGCCCATAGTCAGGAGCCCAGTTTGCCTTATGACTGCTCTGGTTCTGGATCTGGAAGCAGCTGTAGTAAGCCGGGCAGGAAGGAGAGCACAAAGCACCGGGCGGAGGATCTACCCTGGTGTGGAGAGGTGATTGCAGACTGCTTGTTTGGTGTCAAACATTCTATTCTCCAATACAGAGCGGGTATAGACAGCAGCGGTCAGGGTTTTGCAGGAAGACTTCCACTATACAATGCTCACACAACCCTCTGCAGCATGAGAAGACCCTGTAGAAATCTAGGTGTGTCACAGCAAGCAATGGAGGGACTGCGGAGGCCGCTGTGGTGTGTGGCCCCACTGGTGAATCTCCTGGGCACATGATATTAGTGGTAGGGTGTTGGCATACACCCAGGAGGCGGCTGTGCCTTTAGCTCAGTTTAGGCCTAGCAGTACATTAGCTGGCATTAAAATATAATAAGACAAATAGGTTATTATAAATATGTAATGCTACTTCCATAGGCAAATGCATGGATGGGGTGGGAGGGGGGGTTCCAGTTGCACGGAAACCCCCTTCCAGGCCAGCAGCTCAGATCATGTCCACAGTGGTTATATCGTATAAGACGATTCTACTACAGTTGCAGTATCATACCTCTGGTACTGACCCACTGTCTCACTGGCGGGCCGCGGGATCCTGTGGAGGGGGAGGGGTGCGCTGTTACCGCAATAGAATAGACGCTGTGCGATGTGCATGGCATCTATTCACAGTGAAAGGAGCGTCCTGGGGGCAGCCCAGCAATCTCGCCCCCAATGCAACCCCCAGCTCTCATACATACAGATTGCAGCGCGTCACACGGGTGAGACCACATACAAAGCCACGCTGAGGGCTTCTGGGATTTCCTGTGCGCCACAGACTTCCCTTGTAAATGTATATGACATTATTAAACGACATGTATCATTTTTTATGACTTAAAGGTGTTTACATTTTTTTTTTTTTTTTAAATCTATTTTTAAACTTTAGATTTTTTATCAAGTCAGCGGAGAGGCTAGCCGGATGGGGCATGCGCATATCTGCGGTGGCTAGCACGGCGACGGTTATGGTAAACCGTGGCACAATGAGTTGTCAGCAATCATTCACCACAAGCAGCTATAAAATATCAGCCATACTGTATCCCCCCTAAACAGCGGCCTGCGTGTGAATAAGCCCCCCCTGTGTGATACACCAAGCGCAGGGCCGTACGCCAGACATGGCGCAGAGCATGTGCGCAGTATAGTGGCCGGGAACATGGTAATTCTGTGTAACAGGAAACAAGATCCTTGTAACCAGTGGTTACGACCCGTCTGTGCCAGGCTGCTGGGACCAGGAGAGGGGTGAACAAGTCGCAGTATATATATGTATACCACATGGGGACGGGCGTTTCAGACGTTGCACATGCAGAGAGGCAGCGGGTGCAGAGATCTCTGTGTACAATATGCTCCTGTTTCCATGTGCCACCATACAGAAAGGACACAACAACACAGATCCTGCTCCCCACCCCCCACCTTGTACAAACAGCACAGAATGGGGGTCTGGCTGGGACATCCCCACACAGTGACGAGAGACACCCGTGTCAGAGACACTGCCCACATCACAAGCCTCCTTCAGCAAAGCAAAGGTCAAAAGCAAATAGACCAGGGGCATACAATCCATGGTGTTTCACAGATATACTATCGTGTCCTCACTTTTATACACCCCTGTCATTAACCCCAACGGAGACATCACTGCTCTCCCAGGACACAGAAGAGGAGAGCAGTGATTTACCAAGTGTCAGTATACCAGGAGAAGGAGGAAGTACTGCTGTATCTGGTGTCAGTATACCAGGAGAAGGAGGAAGCACTGCTGTATCTGATGTCAGTATACCAGGAGAAGAAGGAAGCACTGCTGTATCTGGTGTCAGTATACCAGGAGAAGGAGGAAGCACTGCTGTATGTGGTGTCAGTATACCAGGGGAAGGAGGCAGCACTGCTGTATCTGATGTCAGTATACCAGGAGAAGGAGGAAGCACTGCTGTATGTGGTGTCAGTATACCAGGATAAGGAGGAAGCAATGTTGTATGTGGTGTCAGTATACCAGGAGAAGGAGGCAGCACTGCTGTATCTGGTGTCAGTATACCAGGAGAAGGAGGAAGCACTGCTGTATCTGATGTCAGTATACCAGGAGAAGGAGGAAGCACTGCTGTATCTGATGTCAGTATACCAGGAGAAGAAGGAAGCACTGCTGTATCTGGTGTCAGTATACCAGGAGAAGGAGGAAGCACTGCTGTATGTGGTGTCAGTATACCAGGAGAAGGAGGAAGCACTGCTGTATGTGGTGTCAGTATACCAGGGGAAGGAGGCAGCACTGCTGTATCTGATGTCAGTATACCAGGAGAAGGAGGAAGCACTGCTGTATGTGGTGTCAGTATACCAGGAGAAGGAGGAAGCACTGCTGTATCTGATGTCAGTATACCAGGAGAAGGAGGAAGCACTGCTGTATGTGGTGTCAGTATACCAGGAGAAGTAGGAAGCACTGCTGTATCTGATGTCAGTATACCAGGAGAAGGAGGAAGCACTGCTGTATGTGGTGTCAGTATACCAGGAGAAGGAGGAAGCACTGCTGTATCTGATGTCAGTATACCAGGAGAAGGAGGAAGCACTGCTGTATGTGGTGTCAGTATACCAGGATAAGGAGGAAGCAATGTTGTATGTGGTGTCAGTATACCAGGAGAAGGAGGCAGCACTGCTGTATCTGGTGTCAGTATACCAGGGGAAGGAGGCAGCACTGCTGTATCTGATGTCAGTATACCAGGAGAAGGAGGAAGCACTGCTGTATGTGGTGTCAGTATACCAGGAGAAGGAGGAAGCACTGCTGTATCTGATGTCAGTATACCAGGAGAAGGAGGAAGCACTGCTGTATGTGGTGTCAGTATACCAGGAGAAGTAGGAAGCACTGCTGTATCTGATGTCAGTATACCAGGAGAAGGAGGAAGCACTGCTGTATGTGGTGTCAGTATACCAGGAGAAGGAGGAAGCACTGCTGTATCTGATGTCAGTATACCAGGAGAAGGAGGAAGCACTGCTGTATGTGGTGTCAGTATACCAGGAGAAGTAGGAAGCACTGCTGTATCTGATGTCAGTATACCAGGAGAAGGAGGAAGCACTGCTGTATGTGATGTCAGTATACCAGGAGAAGGAGGAAGCACTGCTGTATCTGATGTCAGTATACCAGGAGAAGGAGGAAGCAGTGCTGTATGTGGTGTCAGTATACCAGGAGAAGGAGGAAACACTGCTGTATGTGGTGTCAGTATACCAGGAGAAGGAGGCAGCACTGCTGTATCTGGTGTCAGTATACCAGGGGAAGGAGGCAGCACTGCTGTATGTGGTGTCAGTATACCAGGAGATGGAGGCAGCACTGCTGTATGTGGCGTCAGTATACCAGGAGAAGGAGGAAGCACTGCTGTATCTGGTGTCAGTATACCAGTAGAAGGAGGAAGCACTGCTGTATCTGGTGTCAGTATACCAGGAGGAGAAAGCACTGATGTATCTGGTGTCAGTATACCAGGAGAAGGAGGAAGCACTGCTGTATGTGGTGTCAGTATACAAGGAGAAGGAGGAAGCACTGCTGTATGTGGTGTCAGTATACCAGGAGAAGGAGGAAGCACTGCTGTATGTGGAGTCAGTATACCAGGAGGAGGAAGCACTGCTGTATCTGGTGTCAGTATACCAGGAGAAGGAGGAAGCCAGCTATATCTGGTGTCAGTATACCAGGAGAAGGAGGAAACACTACTGTATTTGGTGTCAGTATACCAGGAGAAGGAGGAAGCACTGCTGTATCTGGTGTCAGTATACCAGGAGAAGGAGGAAGCCTGCTATATCTGGGGTCAGTATACCAGGAGGAGGAGGAAGCACTGCTGTATCTGGTGTCAGTATACCAGGAGAAGGAGGAAGCCAGCTATATCTGGTGTCAGTATACCAGGAGAAGGAGGAAGCACTGCTGAATCCAGTGTTAGTATAGCAGGAGAAGGAGGAAGCATTACTGTATCCAGTGTCAGTATACCAGGAGAAGGAGGAAGCACTGCTGTATGTGGTGTCAGTATACCAGGAGAAGGAGGAAGCACTGCTGTATGTGGTGTCAGTATACCAGGAGAAGGAGGAAGCACTGTTGTATCAGGTGTCAGTATACCTGGGGAAGGAGGAAGAACTGCTATATCGGGTGTCAGTATACCAGGGGAAGGAGGAAGAACTGCTGTATCGGGTTTCATTAGACAATGGGAAGGAGGAAGCACTACTGTATCCAGTGTCAGTATACCAGGAGAAGGAGGAAGCACTACTGTATCAGGTGTCAGTATACCAGTGAAGGAGGAAGCACTACTGTATCAGATGTCGGTATACCAGGAGAAGAAGGAAGCACTGCTGTATGCGGTGTCAGTATACCAGGAGAAGGAGGAGGTAGTGCTGTATGCGGTGTCAGTATACCAGGAGAAGAAGGAAGCACTGCTGTATGCGGTGTCAGTATACCAGGAGAAGGAGGAGGTAGTGCTGTATGCGGTGTCAGCATACCAGGGGAAGGAGGAAGCACTGCTGTATCGGGTGTCAGTATACCAGGAGAATGCGGAAGTACTGCTGTATGCAGTGTCAGTATACCAGGAGAAGAAGGAAGCACTGCTGTATCAGGTGTTAAGTATACCAGGAGGAGTTAGTACTGCTGTATGAGGTGTTATTATACCAGGAGAAGAAGGAAGCAGTGCTGTATGCGGTGTCAGTATACCAGGGGAAGCACTGCTGGATTGGGTGTCAGTATACCAGGAGGAGTAAGTACTTCTGTATGAGGTGTCAGTATACCAGGAGAATAAGGAAGCAGTGCTATATCGGGTGTCAGTATACCTAGAGAAGGACGAAGCACTGCTGTATTGCATGTCAGTATATCAGGGGAAGGAGGAAGCACTGCTATATCGTGTGTCAGTATACCAGGAGAAGGAGGAAGCCTGCTATATCTAAGGAGAAGGAGGAAGCACTGCTGTATGTGGTGTCAGTATACCAGGAGAAGGAGGAAGCCAGCTATATCTGGTGTCAGTATACCAGGAGAAGGAGGAAACACTACTGTATCTGGTGTCAGTATACCAGGAGGAGGAAGCATTGTTGTATTAGGTGTCAGTATACCTGGGGAATGAGGAAGCACTGCTGTATGCAGTCAGTATACCTGGGATAGGAGGAAGCACTGCTGTATCGGTTTTCAGCAGACTAAGGAAAGGAGGAAACACTGCTGTATTGGGTATCAGTATACCAGGAGGAGGAAGCACTGCTGTATCTGGTGTCAGTATATCAGGGGAAGGAGGAAGCACTACTGTATCAGATGTCGGTATACCAGGAGAAGAAGGAAGCACTGCTGTATCCAGTGTCAGTATACAAGGAGAAGAAGGAAGCACTGCTGTATTCGGTGTCAGTATACCTGGGGAAGGAGGAAGCACTGCTGTATCCAGTGTCAGTATACCAGGAGGAGGAAGCACTGTTGTATCAGGTGTCAGTATACCAGGAGAAGGAGGAAGCACTGCTGTATCCAGTGTTAGTTTACCAGGGGAAGGAGGAAGCACTGCTGTATCAAGTGTCAGTATACCAGGAGAAGGAGGAAGCACTGCTGTATCCAGTGTTAGTATACCAGGGGAAGGAGGAAGCACTGCTGTATCAAGTGTCAGTATACCAGGAGAAGAAGGAAGCACTGCTGTATCCAGTGTTAGTATACCAGGAGAAGGAGGAAGCACTGCTGTATCAGCTGTCGGTATACCAAGGGAAGGAAACGGTCTCATTATACTCTTAGATGTAACTTTTCTTTGTCACTTCTGACATTCTTACAAGCTGTTGCAGTAATGGTCTGTGTCAGTGGCTCCTAGTCACACAGGGGTGGGGGTTATAGCACAGTATGGGTAAAGGCTGTTTATAACACGTGGCTCTAATCTCCTTTCCTGATCATGTGCAGATCCAGTGTGCAGCGATTGGACCCGTGCAGGATCAGAATGATACAGAACTCTGAGGCCCCCTCTCAATCATACCTTCCAACTTTGTCAACTGGCAAGGAGAGACATTTCAGCGCGCCAGAGGGCCACGACCGTGAAAAGGGGCAGGGCCTATTGGGAAGGGGGCGTGGCTCACAATTGCGGCATTCCATCACTATGGGGGCATGCCCAGCGCTCTGCGAGCTGCTGGCATGCCCCCAGCTTCTCTGCCTCCCGTGAATAGATACCGTGCGCATGCGCATAGCGTCTATTCACCGATGCAGAGCAGCATTTTGATGAGTGACAGGAACCTCTCATCCGCCCCCGCACCGCGGGCAGGACAGTTCCAAAAAAACGGGACTGGCCTCCGAGAATCGGGACAGTTGGAAGGTATGCCTGCAATATTCATATCTGTCAAAGAAGCCCACCTCTATCCAGACCGGAACTCCCAGAGGCAAAGCCGTAACTAGACTTTTTGGTGCCTTGTGCCAGAAAGAGAGCTGCACCCCCCCCCCCCCCCCCCTTACTCATTTTCCAAAAGGTACATAAGGCGCAATCGCATCCAATCCCTTGCAGCCACACACTACATAGATCTGCCCAGCTGCTACACTGATCACCCCTTCATAAAGTACAAGGTAAGCTTTAAATAGTTACAACTCTCTATGCAAGGTCAGATAGCTTAATACATATGGGTATATGCAATTGTGGACCGTTTTTAAATTCGACACAATTCGACAGTCAGACACCCTCCCGCCGGGACCCGAATTCGACATATTCAATAAAAAACGGATTCGACAGTCCCGCTGTCGAAAGACGGACCAATTGACGATAGTGTGCATCCTGGATTTGACTTCATGGACTGCACAAAAGTGTTTAAAAAATCAAGAAAAAAAAAATGAGTGGCGTCCCCCCTCCTAAACATAACCAGCCTCGGGCTCTTTGAGCCGGTCCTGGTTGTAAAAATACGGGAAAAAAATTGACAGGGGATCCCCCGTATTTGAACAACCAGCATCAGGCTCTGAGTCCGGACCTGGTGCAAAAAATACGAGGGACAAAAGACGTAGGGCTCCCCCATATTTTTCACACCAGCACCGGGCTCCACTAGCTGGAGAGATAATGCCACAGCCGGGGGACACTTTTATACCGGTCCCTGCGGCCTTGGTATTAAATCCCCAACTAGTCACCCCTGGCCGGGGTACCCTGGAGGAGTGGGGACCCCTTAAATCAAATATACTTTTGTCGAAAAGCCGCATTTTTACCATTGCAGACATGTTGAATTTGACAACTGTCGAATTGCAAAAAGTCGAATTTGAAACGGACGTTTTTTTGTCGAAAAGTACTGTATTGCATTGTCGAATCATTTTTTTGTGTCGAAAATGCCCCGTTTTTCGATATTTGCGGCAATTCGACCGCAATTGCATATGGCCCATAGAGTGTCTAACTGCAATGTTATAGGCAACGGGTTTGAATCCTGGGCACATCAGCATCCCGATATGTAATACAGGAAAGTGCGACTGAACAACACAGTGCTCTCAACTCAAGTCCATGAATGGATTATAGGTATTAGCGACAGGAGGGGTGGGGGTAGGAGACAGGGGCGGTCAGGAGATGCTGGGCTCCAAAATGGGTGTAAGCTGCAAGTGAAAGTAATTACATAATTCACAATTGACAACTGCTGCCAACAGCGGCCCCTACCCTGCAGTGCTATGTGCGGAGCACACTCTGCACACACCTAGTTACCGTCCTGCCCAGAGGAGGCATCGGCTACAGGCGGGTTACATGAAAACATTCCTGTGTGACCTACTCATCAGAAAAGCCCCATCACAGCAATGCATATAAATAATTCATCAATTTTAAAGATAACCTGCTCCAAAGAGCTCACAATCTTTCAAGTTGGGAGAAAACCGGGCTGGACACTCACCTCTCTTCTGCATGAAGCTGAATAGATCATCCAAGAATTCCTTCCTCTTGGGGTCTTCATCCAGCTCGTACAGCTAGAAAGTGAAACAAAAAACCTACAGTAAATACAAGAGAGGTCAGGACAGGGCTAATTAACACCCATTATCTCATAGCACAAATGTAACCACACAGCTGTGTAATCCTACGGTGATACACACATCACACATTCCCAACAACTGGCTGCTTCTCAGAAACGTCTGCTGGAGACATCGAGATGGACTATTACCTACAGGATACAGACAGTGGGGAACCTTCAGCATTTACTCACACTACTGTCAAGCCACATCTCCTGGCGTCATACAGGCGCATATACTACTGTTCTCTCCTGGCGTCATACAGGTGCATACCCTCCAACATGAGCCGCCCCACTAGGTACAAAATGCTCTGTTTCTGGACTTCCTTCTTAATTTATTATTGCAATCACCTGTGAAGAAACAGCTTTCTTATCATTTAACTAGTTCAACACAGGTGATGGAAATCATAAATTAAGAGGGAAGTCCAGAAACAGAGCATTTTGTACCTAGTGGGGCGGGTCATGTTGGAGGGTCTGCAGGTGTATACACTACTGTTCTCTCCTGGCATCATACAGGTGTATACACTACTCTCTCCTGGTGTCATACAGGTGTATACACTACTGCTCTCTCCTGGCATCATACAGGTGTATACACTACTCTCTCCTGGTGTCATACAGGTGTATACTAGAGATGAGCGGGTTCGGTTTCTTTGAATCCGAACCCGCACGAACTTCACTTTTTTTTTCACGGGTCCGAGCGACTCGGATCTTCCCGCCTTGCTCGGTTAACCCGAGCGCGCCCGAACGTCATCATGACGCTGTCGGATTCTCGCGAGACTCGGATTCTATATAAGGAGCCGCGCGTCGCCGCCATTTTCACACGTGCATTGAGATTGATAGGGAGAGGACGTGGCTGGCGTCCTCTCCATTAGAATAGATTAGAAGAGAGAGAGAGAGATTGTGCAGACAGAGTTTACCACAGTGACCAGTGCAGTTGTTGTTAAGTTAACTTTTATTTAATATATCCGTTCTCTGCTATATCCGTTCTCTGCCTGAAAAAAACGATACACAGCAGTCACACAGTGTGACTCAGTCTGTGTGCACTCAGCTCAGCCCAGTGTGCTGCACATCAATGTATAAAAGCTTATAATAATTGTGGGGGAGACTGGGGAGCACTGCAGGTTGTTATAGCAGGAGCCAGGAGTACATAATATTATATTAATTTAAAATTAAACAGTGCACACTTTTGCTGCAGGAGTGCCACTGCCAGTGTGACTAGTGGTGACCAGTGCCTGACCACCAGTATAGTAGTATATTGTTGTATACTATCTCTTTATCAACCAGTCTATATTAGCAGCAGACACAGTACAGTGCGGTAGTTCACGGCTGTGGCTACCTCTGTGTCGGCAGTCGGCACTCGGCAGGCAGTCCGTCCATCCATAATTGTATAATTATATACCACCTAACCGTGGTATTTTTTTTTCTTTCTTTATACCGTCGTCATAGTCATACTAGTTGTTACGAGTATACTACTATCTCTTTATCAACCAGTGTACAGTGCGGTAGTTCACGGCTGTGGCTACCTCTGTGTCGGCAGTCGGCAGGCAGTCCGTCCATCCATAATTGTATTATTATAATATATACCACCTAACCGTGGTTTTTTTTTCATTCTTTATACCGTCATAGTGTCATACTAGTTGTTACGAGTATACTACTATCTCTTTATCAACCAGTGTACAGTGCGGTAGTTCACGGCTGTGGCTACCTCTGTGTCGGCAGTCGGCAGGCAGTCCGTCCATCCATAATTGTATTATAATATATACCACCTAACCGTGGTTTTTTTTTCATTCTTTATACCGTCATAGTGTCATACTAGTTGTTACGAGTATACTACTATCTCTTTATCAACCAGTGTACAGTGCGGTAGTTCACGGCTGTGGCTACCTCTGTGTCGGCAGTCGGCAGGCAGTCCGTCCATCCATAATTGTATTATAATATATACCACCTAACCGTGGTTTTTTTTTCATTCTTTATACCGTCATAGTCAGTCATACTAGTTGTTACGAGTATACTACTATCTCTTTATCAACCAGTGTACAGTGCGGTAGTTCACGGCTGTGGCTACCTCTGTGTCGGCACTCGGCAGGCAGTCCGTCCATCCATAATTGTATTATAATATATACCACCTAACCGTGGTTTTTTTTTCATTCTTTATACCGTCATAGTGTCATACTAGTTGTTACGAGTATACTACTATCTCTTTATCAACCAGTGTACAGTGCGGTAGTTCACGGCTGTGGCTACCTCTGTGTCGGCAGTCGGCAGGCAGTCCGTCCATCCATAATTGTATTATAATATATACCACCTAACCGTGGTTTTTTTTTCATTCTTTATACCGTCATAGTGTCATACTAGTTGTTACGAGTATACTACTATCTCTTTATCAACCAGTGTACAGTGCGGT
The DNA here is from genome assembly GCF_028390025.1 of Pseudophryne corroboree. NCBI lineage: Eukaryota > Metazoa > Chordata > Amphibia > Anura > Myobatrachidae > Pseudophryne > Pseudophryne corroboree. Next base: position 12,764 of record NW_026968915.1, read on the forward strand.
AGTTCACGGCTGTGGCTACCTCTGTGTCGGCAGTCGGCAGGCAGTCCGTCCATCCATAATTGTATTATAATATATACCACCTAACCGTGGTTTTTTTTTCATTCTTTATACCGTCATAGTCAGTCATACTAGTTGTTACGAGTATACTACTATCTCTTTATCAACCAGTGTACAGTGCGGTAGTTCACGGCTGTGGCTACCTCTGTGTCGGAACTCGGCAGGCAGTCCGTCCATCCATAATTGTATTACAATATATACCACCTAACCGTGGTTTTTTTTTCATTCTTTATACCGTCATAGTCAGTCATACTAGTTGTTACGAGTATACTACTATCTCTTTATCAACCAGTGTACAGTGCGGTAGTTCACGGCTGTGGCTACCTCTGTGTCGGAACTCGGCAGGCAGTCCGTCCATCCATAATTGTATTACAATATATACCACCTAACCGTGGGTTTTTTTTCATTCTTTATACCGTCATAGTCAGTCATACTAGTTGTTACGAGTATACTACTATCTCTTTATCAACCAGTGTACAGTGCGGTAGTTCACGGCTGTGGCTACCTCTGTGTCGGAACTCGGCAGGCAGTCCGTCCATCCATAATTGTATTATTATAATATATACCACCTAACCGTGGTTTTTTTTTCATTCTTTATACCGTCATAGTGTCATACTAGTTGTTACGAGTATACTACTATCTCTTTATCAACCAGTGTACAGTGCGGTAGTTCACGGCTGTGGCTACCTCTGTGTCGGCAGTCGGCAGGCAGTCCGTCCATCCATAATTGTATTATAATATATACCACCTAACCGTGGTTTTTTTTCATTCTTTATACCGTCATAGTCAGTCATACTAGTTGTTACGAGTATACTACTATCTCTTTATCAACCAGTGTACAGTGCGGTAGTTCACGGCTGTGGCTACCTCTGTGTCGGAACTCGGCAGGCAGTCCGTCCATCCATAATTGTATTACAATATATACCACCTAACCGTGGTTTTTTTTTCATTCTTTATACCGTCATAGTCAGTCATACTAGTTGTTACGAGTATACTACTATCTCTTTATCAACCAGTGTACAGTGCGGTAGTTCACGGCTGTGGCTACCTCTGTGTCGGAACTCGGCAGGCAGTCCGTCCATCCATAATTGTATTATTATAATATATACCACCTAACCGTGGTTTTTTTTTCATTCTTTATACCGTCATAGTGTCATACTAGTTGTTACGAGTATACTACTATCTCTTTATCAACCAGTGTACAGTGCGGTAGTTCACGGCTGTGGCTACCTCTGTGTCGGCAGTCGGCAGGCAGTCCGTCCATCCATAATTGTATAATAATATATACCACCTAACCGTGGTTTTTTTTTCATTCTTTATACCGTCATAGTCAGTCATACTAGTTGTTACGAGTATACTACTATCTCTTTATCAACCAGTGTACAGTGCGGTAGTTCACGGCTGTGGCTACCTCTGTGTCGGAACTCGGCAGGCAGTCCGTCCATCCATAATTGTATTACAATATATACCACCTAACCGTGGTTTTTTTTTCATTCTTTATACCGTCATAGTCAGTCATACTAGTTGTTACGAGTATACTACTATCTCTTTATCAACCAGTGTACAGTGCGGTAGTTCACGGCTGTGGCTACCTCTGTGTCGGCACTCGGCAGGCAGTCCGTCCATCCATAATTGTATTACAATATATACCACCTAACCGTGGTTTTTTTATACCACCTAACCGTGGCAGTCCGTCCATAATTGTATACTAGTATCCAATCCATCCATCTCCATTGTTTACCTGAGGTGCCTTTTAGTTCTGCCTATAAAATATGGAGAACAAAAAAGTTGAGGTTCCAAAATTAGGGAAAGATCAAGATCCACTTCCACCTCGTGCTGAAGCTGCTGCCACTAGTCATGGCCGAGACGATGAAATGCCAGCAACGTCGTCTGCCAAGGCCGATGCCCAATGTCATAGTACAGAGCATGTCAAATCCAAAACACCAAATATCAGAAAAAAAAGGACTCCAAAACCTAAAATAAAATTGTCGGAGGAGAAGCGTAAACTTGCCAATATGCCATTTACCACACGGAGTGGCAAGGAACGGCTGAGGCCCTGGCCTATGTTCATGGCTAGTGGTTCAGCTTCACATGAGGATGGAAGCACTCAGCCTCTCGCTAGAAAACTGAAAAGACTCAAGCTGGCAAAAGCACCGCAAAGAACTGTGCGTTCTTTGAAATCCCAAATCCACAAGGAGAGTCCAATTGTGTCGGTTGCGATGCCTGACCTTCCCAACACTGGACGTGAAGAGCATGCGCCTTCCACTATTTGCATGCCCCCTGCAAGTGCTGGAAGGAGCACCCGCAGTCCAGTTCCTGATAGTCAGATTGAAGATGTCAGTGTTGAAGTACACCAGGATGAGGAGGATATGGGTGTTGCTGGCGCTGGGGAGGAAATTGACCAGAAGGATTCTGATGGTGAGGTGGTTTGTTTAAGTCAGGCACCCGGGGAGACACCTGTTGTCCGTGGGAGGAATATGGCCGTTGACATGCCAGGTGAAAATACCAAAAAAATCAGCTCTTCGGTGTGGAGGTATTTCACCAGAAATGCGGACAACAGGTGTCAAGCCGTGTGTTCCCTTTGTCAAGCTGTAATAAGTAGGGGTAAGGACGTTAACCACCTCGGAACATCCTCCCTTATACGTCACCTGCAGCGCATTCATAATAAGTCAGTGACAAGTTCAAAAACTTTGGGTGACAGCGGAAGCAGTCCACTGACCAGTAAATCCCTTCCTCTTGTAACCAAGCTCACGCAAACCACCCCACCAACTCCCTCAGTGTCAATTTCCTCCTTCCCCAGGAATGCCAATAGTCCTGCAGGCCATGTCACTGGCAAGTCTGACGAGTCCTCTCCTGCCTGGGATTCCTCCGATGCATCCTTGCGTGTAACGCCTACTGCTGCTGGCGCTGCTGTTGTTGCCGCTGGGAGTCGATGGTCATCCCAGAGGGGAAGTCGTAAGCCCACTTGTACTACTTCCAGTAAGCAATTGACTGTTCAACAGTCCTTTGCGAGGAAGATGAAATATCACAGCAGTCATCCTACTGCAAAGCGGATAACTGAGGCCTTGGCATCCTGGGTGGTGAGAAACGTGGTTCCGGTATCCATCATTACTGCAGAGCCAACTAGAGACTTGTTGGAGGTACTGTGTCCCCGGTACCAAATACCATCTAGGTTCCATTTCTCTAGGCAGGCGATACCGAAAATGTACACAGACCTCAGAAAAAGAGTCACCAGTGTCCTAAAAAATGCAGCTGTACCCAATGTCCACTTAACCACGGACATGTGGACAAGTGGAGCAGGGCAGGGTCAGGACTATATGACTGTGACAGCCCACTGGGTAGATGTATGGACTCCCGCCGCAAGAACAGCAGCGGCGGCACCAGTAGCAGCATCTCGCAAACGCCAACTCTTTCCTAGGCAGGCTACGCTTTGTATCACCGCTTTCCAGAATACGCACACAGCTGAAAACCTCTTACGGCAACTGAGGAAGATCATCGCGGAATGGCTTACCCCAATTGGACTCTCCTGTGGATTTGTGGCATCGGACAACGCCAGCAATATTGTGTGTGCATTAAATATGGGCAAATTCCAGCACGTCCCATGTTTTGCACATACCTTGAATTTGGTGGTGCAGAATTTTTTAAAAAACGACAGGGGCGTGCAAGAGATGCTGTCGGTGGCCAGAAAAATTGCGGGACACTTTCGGCGTACAGGCACCACGTACAGAAGACTGGAGCACCACCAAAAACTACTGAACCTGCCCTGCCATCATCTGAAGCAAGAAGTGGTAACGAGGTGGAATTCAACCCTCTATATGCTTCAGAGGTTGGAGGAGCAGCAAAAGGCCATTCAAGCCTATACAATTGAGCACGATATAGGAGATGGAATGCACCTGTCTCAAGTGCAGTGAAGAATGATTTCAACGTTGTGCAAGGTTCTGATGCCCTTTGAACTTGCCACACGTGAAGTCAGTTCAGACACTGCCAGCCTGAGTCAGGTCATTCCCCTCATCAGGCTTTTGCAGAAGAAGCTGGAGGCATTGAAGAAGGAGCTAACACGGAGCGATTCCGCTAGGCATGTGGGACTTGTGGATGCAGCCCTTAATTCGCTTAACAAGGATTCACGGGTGGTCAATCTGTTGAAATCAGAGCACTACATTTTGGCCACCGTGCTCGATCCTAGATTTAAAGCCTACCTTGGATCTCTCTTTCCGGCAGACACAGGTCTGCTGGGGTTGAAAGACCTGCTGGTGACAAAATTGTCAAGTCAAGCGGAACGCGACCTGTCAACATCTCCTCCTTCACATTCTCCCGCAACTGGGGGTGCGAGGAAAAGGCTCAGAATTCCGAGCCCACCCGCTGGCGGTGATGCAGGGCAGTCTGGAGCGACTGCTGATGCTGACATCTGGTCCGGACTGAAGGACCTGACAACGATTACGGACATGTCGTCTACTGTCACTGCATATGATTCTCTCAACATTGATAGAATGGTGGAGGATTATATGAGTGACCGCATCCAAGTAGGCACGTCACACAGTCCGTACTTATACTGGCAGGAAAAAGAGGCAATTTGGAGGCCCTTGCACAAACTGGCTTTATTCTACCTAAGTTGCCCTCCCACAAGTGTGTACTCCGAAAGAGTGTTTAGTGCCGCCGCTCACCTTGTCAGCAATCGGCGTACGAGGTTACATCCAGAAAATGTGGAGAAGATGATGTTCATTAAAATGAATTATAATCAATTCCTCCGCGGAGACATTGACCAGCAGCAATTGCCTCCACAAAGTACACAGGGAGCTGAGATGGTGGATTCCAGTGGGGACGAATTGATAATCTGTGAGGAGGGGGATGTACACGGTGATATATCGGAGGGTGAAGATGAGGTGGACATCTTGCCTCTGTAGAGCCAGTTTGTGCAAGGAGAGATTAATTGCTTCTTTTTTGGGGGGGGTCCAAACCAACCCGTCATATCAGTCACAGTCGTGTGGCAGACCCTGTCACTGAAATGATGGGTTGGTTAAAGTGTGCATGTCCTGTTTTGTTTATACAACATAAGGGTGGGTGGGAGGGCCCAAGGACAATTCCATCTTGCACCTCTTTTTTCTTTTCTTTTTCTTTGCATCATGTGCTGATTGGGGAGGGTTTTTTGGAAGGGACATCCTGCGTGACACTGCAGTGCCACTCCTAGATGGGCCCGGTGTTTGTGTCGGCCACTAGGGTCGCTAATCTTACTCACACAGCTACCTCATTGCGCCTCTTTTTTTCTTTGCGTCATGTGCTGTTTGGGGAGGGTTTTTTGGAAGGGACATCCTGCGTGACACTGCAGTGCCACTCCTAGATGGGCCCGGTGTTTGTGTCGGCCACTAGGGTCGCTAATCTTACTCACACAGTCAGCTACCTCATTGCGCCTCTTTTTTTCTTTGCGTCATGTGCTGTTTGGGGAGGGTTTTTTGGAAGGGCCATCCTGCGTGACACTGCAGTGCCACTCCTAGATGGGCCCGGTGTTTGTGTCGGCCACTAGGGTCGCTAATCTTACTCACACAGCTACCTCATTGCGCCTCTTTTTTTCTTTGCGTCATGTGCTGTTTGGGGAGGGTTTTTTGGAAGGGCCATCCTGCGTGACACTGCAGTGCCACTCCTAGATGGGCCCGGTGTTTGTGTCGGCCACTAGGGTCGCTAATCTTACTCACACAGCTACCTCATTGCGCCTCTTTTTTTCTTTGCGTCATGTGCTGTTTGGGGAGGGTTTTTTGGAAGGGACATCCTGCGTGACACTGCAGTGCCACTCCTAGATGGGCCCGGTGTTTGTGTCGGCCACTAGGGTCGCTTATCTTACTCACACAGCGACCTCGGTGCAAATTTTAGGACTAAAAATAATATTGTGAGGTGTGAGGTATTCAGAATAGACTGAAAATGAGTGTAAATTATGGTTTTTGAGGTTAATAATACTTTGGGATCAAAATGACCCCCAAATTCTATGATTTAAGCTGTTTTTTAGTGTTTTTGGAAAAAAACACCCGAATCCAAAACACACCCGAATCCGACAAAAATAATTCGGTGAGGTTTTGCCAAAACGCGTTCGAACCCAAAACACGGCCGCGGAACCGAACCCAAAACCAAAACACAAAACCCGAAAAATTTCAGGCGCTCATCTCTAGTGTATACACTACTGCTTTCTCCTGGCGTCATACAGGCGCATATACTACTGCTCTCTCCATATACTACTGCTCTCATATACTACTGCTCTCTCCTGGCGTCATACAGGCGCATATACTACTGCTCTCTCCTGGTGTCATACAGGTGTATACACTACTCTCTCCTGGTGTCATACAGGTGTATACACTACTGCTCTTTCCTGGCGTCATACAGGCGCATATACTACTGCTCTCTCCTGGCGTCATACAGGCGCATATACTACTACTCTCTCCTGGTGTCATACAGGTGTATACACTACTCTCTCCTGGTGTCATACAGGTGTATACACTACTGCTCTCTCCTGGCGTCATACAGGCGCATATACTACTGCTCTCTCATGGCGTCATACAGGCGCATATACTACTACTCTCTCCTGGTGTCATACAGGTGTATACACTACTCTCTCCTGGTGTCATACAGGTGTATACACTACTGTTCTCTCCTGGCGTCATACAGGCGCATATACTACTGCTCTCTCCTGGCGTCATACAGGTGTATACACTACTGCTCTCTCCTGGCGTCATACAGGCACATATACTACTGCTCTCTCCTGGTTTCATACAGGTGTATACACTACTGCTCTCTCCTGGCGTCATACAGGCGCATATACTACTGCTCTCTCCTGGCGTCATACAGGTGTATACACTACTGCTCTCTCCTGGCGTCATACAGGTGTATACACTACTGCTCTCTCCTGGTGCTATACAGCTGTATACACTACTGCTCTCTCCTGGCGTCATACAGGCGCATATACTACTGCTCTCTCCATATACTACTGCTCTCTCCATATACTACTGCTCTCATATACTACTGCTCTCTCCTGGTGTCATACAGGTGTATACACTACTGCTCTCTCCTGGCGTCATACAGGCGCATATACTACTGCTCTCTCCTGGCGTCATACAGGCGCACATACTACTGCTCTCTCCTGGTGTCATACAGGTGTATACACTACTCTCTCCTGGCGTCATACAGGCGCATATACTACTGCTCTCTCCTGGTGTCATCCAGGTATATACACTACTGCTCTCTCCTGGTGTCATCCAGGTATATACACTACTGCTCTCTCCTGGCGTCATCTAGGTGTATACACTACTGCTCTCTCCTGGCGTCATACAGGCGCATACACTACTGCTCTCTCCTGGCGTCATACAGGCGCATATACTACTGCTCTCTCCTGGCGTCATACAGGCGCATACACTACTGCTATCTCCTGGTGTCATACAGGTGTATACACTACTGCTCTCTCCTGGTGTCATACAGGCATATACACTACTGCTCTCTCCTGGCGTCATCCAGGTGTATACACTACTGCTCTCTCCTGGTGTCATCCAGGTATATACACTACTGCTCTCTCCTGGCGTCCTCCAGGTGTATACACTACTGCTCTCTCCTGGTGTCATCCAGGTGTATACACTACTGCTCTCTCCTGGTGTCATCTAGGTGTATACACTACTGCTGTCTCCTGGCATCATCCAGGTGTATACACTACTGCTCTCTCCTGGTGTTATCCAGGTATATACACTACTGCTCTCTCCTGGCATCATACAGGTGTATACACTACTGCTCTCTCCTGGTGTCATCCAGGTGTATACACTACTGCTCTTTCCTGGTGTCATCCAGGTGTATACACTACTGCTCTCTCCTGGTGTCATCCAGGTATATACACTACTGCTCTTTCCTGGTGTCATCCAGGTGTATACACTACTGCTCTCTCCTGGTGTCATCTAGGTGTATACACTACTGCTGTCTCCTGGCGTCATCCAGGTGTATACACTACTGCTCTCTCCTGGTGTCATCCAGGTATATACACTACTGCTCTCTCCTGGCATCATACAGGTGTATACACTACTGCTCTTTCCTGGTGTCATCCAGGTGTATACACTACTGCTCTCTCCTGGTGTCATCCAGGTGTATACACTACTGCTCTCTCCTGGTGTCATCCAGGTGTATACACTACTGCTCTCTCCTGGTGTCATCCAGGTATATACACTACTGCTCTCTCCTGGCATCATACAGGTGTATACACTACTGCTCTTTCCTGGTGTCATCCAGGTGTATACACTACTGCTCTCTCCTGGTGTCATCCAGGTGTATACACTACTGCTCTCTCCTGGTGTCATCCAGGTATATACACTACTGCTCTCTCCTGGCATCATACAGGTGTATACACTACTGCTCTTTCCTGGTGTCATCCAGGTGTATACACTACTGCTCTCTCCTGGTGTCATCCAGGTGTATACACTACTGCTCTCTCCTGGTGTCATCCAGGTGTATACACTACTGCTCTCTCCTGGTGTCATCCAGGTGTATACACTACTGCTCTCTCCAGGTGTCATCCAGGTATATACACTACTGCTCTCTCCTGGTGTCATCCAGGTGTATACACTACTGCTCTCTCCTGGTGTCATCCAGGTGTATACACTACTGCTCTCTCCTGGTGTCATCCAGGTATATACACTACTGCTCTCTCCTGGCATCATACAGGTGTATACACTACTGCTCTTTCCTGGTGTCATCCAGGTGTATACACTACTGCTCTCTCCTGGTGTCATCCAGGTGTATACACTACTGCTCTCTCCTGGTGTCATCCAGGTATATACACTACTGCTCTCTCCTGGCATCATACAGGTGTATACACTACTGCTCTTTCCTGGTGTCATCCAGGTGTATACACTACTGCTCTCTCCTGGTGTCATCCAGGTGTATACACTACTGCTCTCTCCTGGTGTCATCCAGGTGTATACACTACTGCTCTCTCCTGGTGTCATCCAGGTGTATACACTACTGCTCTCTCCTGGTGTTATCCAGGTATATACACTACTGCTCTCTCCTGGTGTCATCCAGGTGTATACACTACTGCTCTCTCCTGGTGTCATCCAGGTGTATACACTACTGCTCTCTCCTGGTGTCATCCAGGTGTATACACTACTGCTCTCTCCTGGTGTCATCCAGGTATATACACTACTGCTCTCTCCTGGCGTCATACAGGTGTATACACTACTGCTCTCTCCTGGTGTCATACAGGTATATACACTACTGCTCTCTCCTGGCATCATACAGGTGTATACACTACTGCTCTCTCCTGGCGTCATACAGGTATATACACTACTGCTCTCTCCTGACATCATACAGGTGTATACACTACTGCTCTCTCCTGGCGTCATCCAGGTGTATACACTACTGCTCTCTCCTGGTGTCATCCAGGTATATACACTACTGCTCTCTCCTGGTGTCATCCAGGTATATACACTACTGCTCTCTCCTGGCGTCATCTAGGTGTATACACTACTGCTCTCTCCTGGCGTCATCCAGGTATATAAACTACTGCTCTCTCCTGGTGTAACCCAGGGACATATAGTACTGCTCTCTCCTGGCGTCATCCAGGTGTATACACTACTACTCTCTCCTGGCGTCATCCAGGTGTATACACTACTGCTGTCTCCCGGTGTAACCAATTCACATATACTACTGCTCTCTCCTGGTGTAAACCAGGCACATATAGTACTGCTCTCTTCTGGTGTAACCCAGGCACATATACTACTGCCCTCTCCTGGTGTAACCCAGGCACATATACTACTGCTCTCACCCGGTGTAACCCAGGCACATATACTACTGCTCTCTCCTGGTGTAACCCAGGCACATATACTACTGCTCTCTCCTGGTGTCATCCAGGTGTATACACTACTACTCTCTCCTGGCATCATCCAGGTGTATATACTACTGCTCTCTCCTGGTGTCATCCAGGTGTATACACTACTGATCTCTCCTGGTGTAACCCAGGCACATATACTACTGCTCTCTCCTGGTGTCATCCAGGCACGTACACTACTGCTCTCTCCTGGTGTCATCCAGGCACATCTCCTGGCCTCACAGAGACTTTTCCTTCCCCAGTCAGTCCAGTGTGGCATGGAAGAGAAGGAGAGGGAAGAGTCACTTGTATGGCCAAAAAGCACCATTTGTGGAGACACCTGCAGATGGTCTAAGCTGGACTCTTGCAGAGAAAAGTACTGAGAGACTCAGGGGCCTAATTCACTGTGGTGAGCCGTACTGTAGTGTCAGACTGACTCCCAGAGAAGTGCCCATAGCAAGGGTATGTCTTTACTATGGGTTGGCGATCATGTCTGAGATGTTGCAGTCATTGGTGGCATGCTTGGAAACAATTTTGGTCAAGGGATGCGGACAGGACCCATGAACCCAATCACATGGAGTAAAGCAGACAGACCATAGTCTTCAGGAGATGCTAAAAAAACTCAGCCCAGAGGAACAGACCTAAGCTTCTAGGTCATCACAACCCAGGACTTCGGAGAAACAATACACCCTTGCAATGTAGAGGATCCCATTTCCAGCCAATCTGTTGGGCTTCCAAAGATGCTTTTGGCCCTAGTAACATGCAAGCTCTGACAGTGAGTAGTCATGACCAGCATGGTTGTCCCCCTCCTGGCTGACCCTAAAAGCCCCAATGTAGACACTCCTGTAAATTGTCCCAAACTAGTAGCGAGTAGGGGCCACAAGAGAGAGTCCAGTTACTCTCAGCTCTGTGACCTATCTTTTCAAAGCAAGAAGCACAAGCTGGCATTGGCCTTTCAGTGATGGCTGTGGCTAATGAGACCGGATGAAAAGGGATAATACTGTATACAGTGTAACAAGGAAGTGATGAAACCCACACAGAATCCTGAGGCTTTAGCTTTGTCCACCATCTCTGCAGAGAAGATACTATATGCGCTGCTAGGAATATTTAGCAGGGAAAGTGAGATCAGAAGCAACATAGTTTATGGTCCAGTATCTCTGGACTGAAGAAGATCCTATGGGCAGATGCTATGGGCAGTGATGGAGAGCCACCTGCTGCTGCCCCCACATTGCTATAGAGAAGCGCTGCAGGAGTCTACTGGCAGTGAATGGCGGGTACAGTCCAGGGACCCCCCATTCTGTGTTGGTAGGGGACCTGACATACAATGATGGGGTACGTGTTAAGCTCAAAGAATGGTTTCGGCATGTTATGGGGCTTGCACAAGTCAATCTTGCAGAAGGGAAGACAAAAGAGTAAAACATAGGAACTTAGAATTTTATGGCAGATTAAGGACCACTAGGACCATCTAGTCTGCCCATGTACATACACACACTTATACAGTAGGGTTCTTTTTTTGTGTGTGAACCAATTAACCTACCAGTATATTTTTTGAGGAACCTGGATTACCCGGTGGACACCCAGGCAATTGCAGGGAGAATATACAATAGTTAGGGCTAATGTGAGAATGGAACCCATGACCTCAGTGCTGTTAGGCAGTAATGCTAACCATTACACCATCCGTAATGCTCACCAGTGTCCAGGTGATGTATTAAAACTGAAGTCTGTCTGGTGTTCCCACTGGCTAGCCCCCTTACAGCATTATTCAGAATGTGTGAAAGTCTTTGCAGTTGGGCAGGAGGTGCTTGTTCTGATGCCCATGTGACAGAACAAACCCAGGCAACCAAGGCTAGGCTTTACACATTCTTAAAAATGCTGTAAGGGGGCCAGCCAGTAGGAAACCCAGCCAGACTTCCGATTTAATACGCCACCTGGACACTGGTGAGAATAGGACATCTACATAACCCGCTTGCCAGGTCTCACCAGAGCTGAGGGAGAGTCTATGCAGTGAGGTGCAAGAGCTGAGGCGCCGGGCATGATCCAACCATCGCATAGTCCATAGGCAGATTCCACTGTACTATCCCCCAAGATGGTCAAGATGACCTTGTTTCCCGATCATTACAACTATCTTGCTGATGTCACTGTGCATGACACCTGACCCTAGATGCAGTATGGGGCATTGGCAGATACCTCTGACCCCTGACGAGTGATTGCCATTTATCACTCCATTCCGTCTCTTTGAGTTCAAGGTTATGCCGCCTTAGGATAAAGAGTGTGCCAGCCACCTTCCATTGTCTGGTCAATGACCTACTAAAAGGATCAAAGGAAAACCTTATCTCCTGCCAGTCTTCCAACTCCATCCTTATCTCCTGCCAGTCTTCCAACCCCATCCTTATATCCTGCCAGTCCTCCAACCCCATACTTATCTCCTGCCAGTCCTCCAACCCCATCCTAATCTCCTGCCAGTCCTCCAACCCCATCCTTGTCTCCTGCCAGTCCTCCAACCCCATCCTTACCTCCTGCCAGTCCTCCAACCCTATCCTTATCTCCTGCCTGTCCTCCAACCCTATCCTTATCTCCTGCCAGTCCTCCAAGCCCATCCTTACCTCCTGGCAGTCCTCCAACCCCATCCTTATCTCCTGCCTGTCCTCCAACCCCATCCTTATCTCCTGCCTGTCCTCCAACCCTATCCTTATCTCCTGCCAGTCCTCCAACCCCATCCTTATCACCTGCCAGTTTCCCAACCCCATCCTTATCTCCTGCCAGTCCTCCAACCCCATCCTTATCACCTGCCAGTCTCCCAACCCCATCCTTATCTCCTGCCAGTCCTCAAACCCCATCCTTATCACCTGCCAGTCTCCCAACCCCATCCTTATCTCCTGCCAGTCCTCCAACCACATCCTTGTCTCCTGCCAGTCCTCCAACCCCATCCTTATCACCTGCCAGTCCTCCAACCCCATACTTACCTCCTGCCAGTCTTCCAACTCCATCCTTATCTCCTGCCAGTCCTCCAACCCCATCCTTATCTCCTGCCAGTCCTCCAACCCCATCCTTATCACCTGCCAGTCTCCCAACCCCATCCTTATCTCCTGCCAGTCCTCCAACCACATCCTTGTCTTCTGCCAGTCCTCCAACCCCATCCTTATCACCTGCCAGTCCTCCAACCCCATACTTACCTCCTGCCAGTCTTCCAACTCCATCCTTATCTCCTGCCAGTCCTTCAACCCCATCCTTACCTCCTGCCAGTCTTCCAACCCCATCCTTATCTCCTGCCAGTCCTCCAACCCCATCCTTGTCTCCTGCCAGTCTTCCAACCCCATTCCAAGTTGATCGCTAGCTACTTTCGTTCGCAGCGCAGCGATTAGATAAAAAGCGGCACTTCTGCGCATACGTATGGGGCGCAGTGCGCACGCGCGACGTACTTTCACAAAAGCCAAAATTTTTCGCAAAATATTTTCACAAAGTACTTTCACAAAAGTTAAAATGCAGTTTAACACAAGGTCTAGCGATGCTTTTCAGTCGCACTGCTGGCCGCAGAGTGATTGACAGGAAGTGGGTGTTTCTGGGTGGTAACTGACCGTTTTCGGGGAGTGTGTGTAAAAAAGCAGGTGTGTCGGAGAAAAACGCAGGAGTGGCTGGAGAAACGTAGGCATGGCTGGGAGTACGCAGGGTGTGTTTGTGACGTCAAAACAGGAACTAAATAGTCTGAAGTGATTGCTAGCTAGGAGTAAGTCTCGAGCTGCTCAGAAACTGCACAATCTTTTTTTGCAGCAGCGCTGCGATCCTTTCGGTCACACTTCTGCTAAGCTAAGATACACTCCCAGAGGGCGGCGGACTAGCATTTGCACTGCTGCTAAAAGCAGCTAGCGAGCGATCAACACGGAATGAGGGCCAATGTGTACAACTGGCAAACTCGCTATTCTTTGCTCCCATTCCCTGCTGGACCCATCACTGTCTGGTTTCCATCCCCTACACTCCACTGAAACGGATCTCACTAAAATCTGCACCTTGATGCCAAATATAAAGGCCACCTATTGTCACCAATAAAGGGGAAGCATCTATACCAACACGGCAGGTGTAAAGCGCCCTAGACGACTGGCAAGACCCCACATTTCCTACAGAACTCATCTCCCAGCCGTCAGCTCAGGGCCTGCACTAGTTATCACTGGTCGTAACTATAAAAAGAGATCTGAACCAGTAATAATCACACCACAGTGCCCCCTCCATGCACTTCCCCAACTTAATGATGTTATATGACTGAGCAGCGGCTGCGAGAGCAGTAATTGCTGGGTCAAGAGGCCCTTCGATTGCGACAAGAGCTGAGACCTACAAATCAATGCAGACAGTTGAAGCGGACAGCAGGGACACTCACGCCTAGTAGCGGCCAATGACGTGAGACTGAACATGCAGAGACGCTGTGACTCCATTCCTAGGATCTGTCCTGCTCTGTAGTGTGAGGGATCACGGATCACACAGGTGTCACCTAATGATACAGGAATCCTGCTGGACATGGATAGGGGATAGTCGCACAATGGCCCTGACAGCACAGAGGGGGAGATGGATCAAGCGTGGAGAGAGATAATGTGGAGAAAGATAAAGTACAAACCAATCAGCCCCTAACTGTCATTTTTCAAACACTGCCTGTAACATGGCAGTTAGGAGCTGATTAGCTGGTACCTGCTCTACATGTAACCTCTGGTTAAAATAATTGTATTAATCATTCCTTTCCTATGGTAAATATAGTGTGGGGATATATGTGATGACATGTAAATGGAAATGTATGAGCTAACTGTAATGTATGTGCATGCTTTTAAAAAAGTATACAGGGTGAGTATCCCATATCCAAAATGCTTGGGACCAGAAGTATTTTGGATATGGGATCTTTCCATATTTTGGAATAATTGCATACCATAACGAGATATCATGGCGATGGGACCCAAGTCTAAGCACAGAATTCATTTATGTTTAATATACACCTTATACACATCATATACACCTTATACACATCATATACACCTTATACACATCGTATACACCTTATACGCATCATATACACCTTATACACATCATATACACCTTATACACATCATATACACCTTATACACATCACATACACCTTATACACACCATATATATACACATCATATACACCTTATACACATAACATACACCTTATACACACCATATATATACACACCATATACACCTTATACACATCATATACACCTTATACACATCACATACACCTTATACACATCATATACACCATATACACCTTATACACATCATATACACCTTATACACATCACATACACCTTATACACATCATATACACCTTATACACATCATATACACCTTATACACATCACATACACCTTATACACATCATATACACCTTATACACATCACATACACCTTATACACATCACATACACCTTATACACATCATATACACCATATACACCTTATACACATCATACACATCGTATACACCTTATACACATCATATACACCTTATACACATCATATACACCTTATACACATCATATACACCTTATACACACAGCCTGAAGGTCATTTAATACAATATTTTTTCTAACTTTGGGGGTCATTCCGAGTTGATCGCTATCTGCCGTTGTTCGCAGTGCAGCGATCAGGCTAAAAATCTGCATTTCTGCGCATGCGTACAGGCCGCAGTACTTACACAAAAAACTATGCAGTTTCCCACAAGGTCTAGCAATGCTTTTCAGTCGCTCTGCTGATCGGTGAGTGATTGACAGGAAACGGGCGTTTCTGGGAGGTAACTGAGCGTTTTCCGGGAGTGTGCTAAAAAACGCAGGCGTGTCAGGTAAAAAAGCAGGCGTGCCGGGGGAAACGGGGGAGTGGCTGGCCGAACGCAGGGCGTGTTTGTGACGTCAAAACAGGAACTAAACAGACTGCTAACCTTTTGTTCGCACTTCTGCTAAGCTAAGATACACTCCCAGAGGGCAGCGGCCTAGCGTTTGCACTGAAAGCAGCTAGCGAGCGATCAACTCGGAATGAGGGCCTCTGTGTATTAAACAAAGGTTGTGTACATTGAGCCATCAAAAAACAAAGGTTTCACTATCTCAGTCTTACTAAAAAAATTCTGTATTTCGGAATATTTGGATATGGGATACTCAACCTGTATATATTTCAATAGGTTAATAACACTGCATGTCAGATACAATTGGTGGCTGTGGACTTTAGTGCTGCAGACTGCACTATTACATTTCACAGACATTGGTGAGCATTACAGAAAGGGGCGGAGTGATACAGCCGGGGAGTGATTTGTCCTGTCAGAAAAAGAGGCGCAGGATGAGACAGAGATGGAGGCAGAGACTGCAGGGCTATGTGAGGAGTCAGACTCGCGGACCTGGAGCACAGCTGTGTGCCTGACATGCTGTGCTGCGAGAGTGAAGCGCCCACCGCCAGTGTCAGGAGTGACAGAGAGGCAGTCTCTCTGGCAATGAAGGGGAAGCGACTAACGTCAAAGGAGGCGGCTTTTCTGTGTGACGTCCTGTCTGACAGACTAAACTACGCCAGGAGTGCTGAGAACACTGTCCTGACAACTGAGAGTCCTGTCACATACACATAGACTGACTGCTAAAGCCCAAGGCAGCCTAAGTACATTCAGTGCAGCACATAAGGGAGAGAGAGGGAGCAGTCACCTATTGTACTCATATATTAGGACTGGTCAAAAATACAACTGACAGCCTAAGTAGCTGGAGAGAGTCTCCACTTTATTACCTCAGGGATATAAACGTTATTTATTTATTACCAGTTATTTATATAGTGCACACATATTCTGCAGAGCTTTACAGAGAATATCTGGCCATTCACATCAGACTCTGCCCCAGTGTACACATGTACACACACACACACACACACACACACACACACACACACACACACACACACACACACACATTCATGCTAAAAAAATGTATTCCTGCCTCCACAACAGAGAAGCTGTCTTGAGTTTTCATTTTCACACAGAGAGAGAGAGAGAGAGAGACAGCCTGCTATGGCAGAGTGACAGCCTCTCACACATCTTTACCTCAGGTACACAGCTGGCTAGAGTAACACACCAGGCGGGATCACACATCTTTACCTCAGGTACACAGCTGGCTAGAGTAACACACCAGGCGGGATCACACATCTTTACCTCAGGTACACAGATGGCTAGAGTAACACACCAGGCGGGATTACACATCTTTACCTCAGGTACACAGCTGGCTAGAGTAACACACCAGGCGGGATCACACATCTTTACCTCAGGTTCACAGCTGGCTAGAGTAACACACCAGGCGGGATCACACATCTTTACCTCAGGTACACAGCTGGCTAGAGTAACACACCAGGCGGGATCACACATCTTTACCTCAGGTACACAGCTGGCTAGAGTAACACACCAGGCGGGATCACACATCTTTACCTCAGGTACACAGCTGGCTAGAGTAACACACCAGGCGGGATCACACATCTTTACCTCAGGTACACAGCTGGCTAGAGTAACACACCAGGCGGGATCACACATCTTTACCTCAGGTACACAGCTGGCTAGAGTAACACACCAGGCGGGATTACACATCTTTACCTCAGGTACACAGCTGGCTAGAGTAACACACCAGGCGGGATCACACATCTTTACCTCAGGTACACAGCTGGCTAGAGTAACACACCAGGCGGGATTACACATCTTTACCTCAGGTACACAGCTGGCTAGAGTAACACACCAGGCGGGATTACACATCTTTACCTCAGGTACACAGCTGGCTAGAGTAACACACCAGGCGGGATCACACATCTTTACCTCAGGTACACAGCTGGCTAGAGTAACACACCAGGCGGGATTACACATCTTTACCTCAGGTACACAGCTGGCTAGAGTAACACACCAGGCGGGATTACACATCTTTACCTCAGGTACACAGCTGGCGAGAGTAACACACCAGGCGGGATCACACATCTTTACCTCAGGTACACAGCTGGCTAGAGTAACACACCAGGCGGGATCACACATCTTTACCTCAGGTACACAGCTGGCTAGAGTAACACACCAGGCGGGATTACACATCTTTACCTCAGGTACACAGCTGGCTAGAGTAACACACACGGCGGGATCACACATCTTTACCTCAGGTACACAGCTGGCTAGAGTAACACACCAGGCGGGATCACACATCTTTACCTCAGGTACACAGCTGGCTAGAGTAACACACCAGGCGGGATTACACATCTTTACCTCAGGTACACAGCTGGCTAGAGTAACACACCAGGCGGGATCACACATCTTTACCTCAGGTACACAGCTGGCTAGAGTAACACACCAGGCGGGATCACACATCTTTACCTCAGGTACACAGCTGGCTAGAGTAACACACCAGGCGGGATCACACATCTTTACCTCAGGTACACAGCTGGCTAGAGTAACACACCAGGCGGGATTACACATCTTTACCTCAGGTACACAGCTGGCTAGAGTAACACACCAGGCGGGATTACACATCTTTACCTCAGGTACACAGCTGGCTAGAGTAACACACCAGGCGGGATTACACATCTTTACCTCAGGTACACAGATGGCTAGAGTAACACACCAGGCGGGATTACACATCTTTACCTCAGGTACACAGCTGGCTAGAGTAACACACCAGGCGGGATCACACATCTTTACCTCAGGTACACAGCTGGCTAGAGTAACACACCAGGCGGGATTACACATCTTTACCTCAGGTACACAGCTGGCTAGAGTAACACACCAGGCGGGATCACACATCTTTACCTCAGGTACACAGCTGGCTAGAGTAACACACCAGGCGGGATTACACATCTTTACCTCAGGTACACAGCTGGCTAGAGTAACACACCAGGCGGGATTACACATCTTTACCTCAGGTACACAGCTGGCTAGAGTAACACACCAGGCGGGATCACACATCTTTACCTCAGGTACACAGCTGGCTAGAGTAACACACCAGGCGGGATTACACATCTTTACCTCAGGTACACAGCTGGCTAGAGTAACACACCAGGCGG
The DNA here is from genome assembly GCF_028390025.1 of Pseudophryne corroboree. NCBI lineage: Eukaryota > Metazoa > Chordata > Amphibia > Anura > Myobatrachidae > Pseudophryne > Pseudophryne corroboree. Next base: position 31,701 of record NW_026968915.1, read on the forward strand.
GATCACACATCTTTACCTCAGGTACACAGCTGACTAGAGTAACACACCAGGCGGGATTACACATCTTTACCTCAGGTACACAGCTGGCTAGAGTAACACACCAGGCGGGATTACACATCTTTACCTCAGGTACACAGCTGGCTAGAGTAACACACCAGGCGGGATTACACATCTTTACCTCAGGTACACAGCTGGCTAGAGTAGCACACCAGGCGGGATTACACATCTTTACCTCAGGTACACAGCTGGCTAGAGTAACACACCAGGCGGGATTACACATCTTTACCTCAGGTACACAGCTGACTAGAGTAACACACCAGGCGGGATCACACATCTTTACCTCAGGTACACAGCTGGCTAGAGTAACACACCAGGCGGGATTACACATCTTTACCTCAGGTACACAGCTGGCTAGAGTAACACACCAGGCGGGATCACACATCTTTACCTCAGGTACACAGCTGGCTAGAGTAGCACACCAGGCGGGATTACACATCTTTACCTCAGGTACACAGCTGGCTAGAGTAACACACCAGGCGGGATTACACATCTTTACCTCAGGTACACAGCTGGCTAGAGTAACACACCAGGCGGGATCACACATCTTTACCTCAGGTACACAGCTGGCTAGAGTAGCACACCAGGCGGGATCACACATCTTTACCTCAGGTACACAGCTGGCTAGAGTAGCACACCAGGCGGGATCACACATCTTTACCTCAGGTACACAGCTGGCTAGAGTAGCACACCAGGCGGGATTACACATCTTTACCTCAGGTACACAGCTGGCTAGAGTAACACACCAGGCGGGATTACACATCTTTACCTCAGGTACACAGCTGGCTAGAGTAACACACCAGGCGGGATCACACATCTTTACCTCAGGTACACAGCTGGCTAGAGTAGCACACCAGGCGGGATCACACATCTTTACCTCAGGTACACAGCTGGCCATAGTAACACACCAGGCGGGATTACACATCTTTACCTCAGGTACACAGCTGGCTAGAGTAACACACCAGGCGGGATTACACATCTTTACCTCAGGTACACAGCTGGCTAGAGTAACACACCAGGCGGGATTACACATCTTTACCTCAGGTACACAGCTGGCTAGAGTAACACACCAGGCGGGATTACACATCTTTACCTCAGGTACACAGCTGGCTAGAGTAGCACACCAGGCGGGATTACACATCTTTACCTCAGGTACACAGCTGGCTAGAGTAACACACCAGGCGGGATTACACATCTTTACCTCAGGTACACAGCTGGCTAGAGTAACACACCAGGCGGGATCACACATCTTTACCTCAGGTACACAGCTGGCTAGAGTAACACACCAGGCGGGATTACACATCTTTACCTCAGGTACACAGCTGGCTAGAGTAACACACCAGGCGGGATTACACATCTTTACCTCAGGTACACAGCTGGCTAGAGTAACACACCAGGCGGGATCACACATCTTTACCTCAGGTACACAGCTGGCTAGAGTAACACACCAGGCGGGATCACACATCTTTACCTCAGGTACACAGCTGGCTAGAGTAACACACCAGGCGGGATTACACATCTTTACCTCAGGTACACAGCTGGCTAGAGTAACACACCAGGCGGGATCACACATCTTTACCTCAGGTACACAGCTGGCTAGAGTAACACACCAGGCGGGATCACACATCTTTACCTCAGGTACACAGCTGGCTAGAGTAACACACCAGGCGGGATTACACATCTTTACCTCAGGTACACAGCTGGCTAGAGTAACACACACGGCGGGATCACACATCTTTACCTCAGGTACACAGCTGGCTAGAGTAACACACCAGGCGGGATTACACATCTTTACCTCAGGTACACAGCTGGCTAGAGTAACACACCAGGCGGGATTACACATCTTTACCTCAGGTACACAGCTGGCTAGAGTAACACACCAGGCGGGATCACACATCTTTACCTCAGGTACACAGCTGGCTAGAGTAACACACCAGGCGGGATCACACATCTTTACCTCAGGTACACAGCTGGCTAGAGTAACACACCAGGCGGGATCACACATCTTTACCTCAGGTACACAGCTGGCTAGAGTAACACACCAGGCGGGATTACACATCTTTACCTCAGGTACACAGCTGGCTAGAGTAACACACCAGGCGGGATTACACATCTTTACCTCAGGTACACAGCTGGCTAGAGTAACACACCAGGCGGGATTACACATCTTTACCTCAGGTACACAGATGGCTAGAGTAACACACCAGGCGGGATTACACATCTTTACCTCAGGTACACAGCTGGCTAGAGTAACACACCAGGCGGGATCACACATCTTTACCTCAGGTACACAGCTGGCTAGAGTAACACACCAGGCGGGATTACACATCTTTACCTCAGGTACACAGCTGGCTAGAGTAACACACCAGGCGGGATCACACATCTTTACCTCAGGTACACAGCTGGCTAGAGTAACACACCAGGCGGGATTACACATCTTTACCTCAGGTACACAGCTGGCTAGAGTAACACACCAGGCGGGATTACACATCTTTACCTCAGGTACACAGCTGGCTAGAGTAACACACCAGGCGGGATCACACATCTTTACCTCAGGTACACAGCTGGCTAGAGTAACACACCAGGCGGGATTACACATCTTTACCTCAGGTACACAGCTGGCTAGAGTAACACACCAGGCGGGATCACACATCTTTACCTCAGGTACACAGCTGACTAGAGTAACACACCAGGCGGGATTACACATCTTTACCTCAGGTACACAGCTGGCTAGAGTAACACACCAGGCGGGATTACACATCTTTACCTCAGGTACACAGCTGGCTAGAGTAACACACCAGGCGGGATTACACATCTTTACCTCAGGTACACAGCTGGCTAGAGTAGCACACCAGGCGGGATTACACATCTTTACCTCAGGTACACAGCTGGCTAGAGTAACACACCAGGCGGGATTACACATCTTTACCTCAGGTACACAGCTGACTAGAGTAACACACCAGGCGGGATCACACATCTTTACCTCAGGTACACAGCTGGCTAGAGTAACACACCAGGCGGGATTACACATCTTTACCTCAGGTACACAGCTGGCTAGAGTAACACACCAGGCGGGATCACACATCTTTACCTCAGGTACACAGCTGGCTAGAGTAGCACACCAGGCGGGATTACACATCTTTACCTCAGGTACACAGCTGGCTAGAGTAACACACCAGGCGGGATTACACATCTTTACCTCAGGTACACAGCTGGCTAGAGTAACACACCAGGCGGGATCACACATCTTTACCTCAGGTACACAGCTGGCTAGAGTAGCACACCAGGCGGGATCACACATCTTTACCTCAGGTACACAGCTGGCTAGAGTAGCACACCAGGCGGGATCACACATCTTTACCTCAGGTACACAGCTGGCTAGAGTAGCACACCAGGCGGGATTACACATCTTTACCTCAGGTACACAGCTGGCTAGAGTAACACACCAGGCGGGATTACACATCTTTACCTCAGGTACACAGCTGGCTAGAGTAACACACCAGGCGGGATCACACATCTTTACCTCAGGTACACAGCTGGCTAGAGTAGCACACCAGGCGGGATCACACATCTTTACCTCAGGTACACAGCTGGCCATAGTAACACACCAGGCGGGATTACACATTTTTACCTCAGGTACACAGCTGGCTAGAGTAACACACCAGGCGGGATTACACATCTTTACCTCAGGTACACAGCTGGCTAGAGTAACACACCAGGCGGGATTACACATCTTTACCTCAGGTACACAGCTGGCTAGAGTAACACACCAGGCGGGATTACACATCTTTACCTCAGGTACACAGCTGGCTAGAGTAACACACCAGGCGGGATTACACATCTTTACCTCAGGTACACAGCTGGCTAGAGTAGCACACCAGGCGGGATTACACATCTTTACCTCAGGTACACAGCTGGCTAGAGTAACACACCAGGCGGGATTACACATCTTTACCTCAGGTACACAGCTGGCTAGAGTAACACACCAGGCGGGATTACACATCTTTACCTCAGGTACACAGCTGGCTAGAGTAACACACCAGGCGGGATCACACATCTTTACCTCAGGTACACAGCTGGCTAGAGTAACACACCAGGCGGGATCACACATCTTTACCTCAGGTACACAGCTGGCTAGAGTAACACACCAGGCGGGATCACACATCTTTACCTCAGGTACACAGCTGGCTAGAGTAACACACCAGGCGGGATTACACATCTTTACCTCAGGTACACAGCTGGCTAGAGTAACACACCAGGCGGGATTACACATCTTTACCTCAGGTACACAGCTGGCTAGAGTAACACACCAGGCGGGATCACACATCTTTACCTCAGGTACACAGCTGGCTAGAGTAACACACCAGGCGGGATTACACATCTTTACCTCAGGTACACAGCTGGCTAGAGTAGCACACCAGGCGGGATCACACATCTTTACCTCAGGTACACAGCTGGCTAGAGTAACACACCAGGCGGGATTACACATCTTTACCTCAGGTACACAGCTGGCTAGAGTAACACACCAGGCGGGATCACACATCTTTACCTCAGGTACACAGCTGGCTAGAGTAACACACCAGGCGGGATCACACATCTTTACCTCAGGTACACAGCTGGCTAGAGTAGCACACCAGGCGGGATTACACATCTTTACCTCAGGTACACAGCTGGCTAGAGTAACACACCAGGCGGGATTACACATCTTTACCTCAGGTACACAGCTGGCTAGAGTAGCACACCAGGCGGGATTACACATCTTTACCTCAGGTACACAGCTGGCTAGAGTAACACACCAGGCGGGATCACACATCTTTACCTCAGGTACACAGCTGGCTAGAGTAGCACACCAGGCGGGATCACACATCTTTACCTCAGGTACACAGCTGGCTAGAGTAACACACCAGGCGGGATCACACATCTTTACCTCAGGTACACAGCTGGCTAGAGTAGCACACCAGGCGGGATCACACATCTTTACCTCAGGTACACAGCTGGCTAGAGTAGCACACCAGGCGGGATCACACATCTTTACCTCAGGTACACAGCTGGCTAGAGTAACACACCAGGCGGGATCACACATCTTTACCTCAGGTACACAGCTGGCTAGAGTAGCACACCAGGCGGGATCACACATCTTTACCTCAGGTACACAGCTGGCTAGAGTAACACACCAGGCGGGATCACACATCTTTACCTCAGGTACACAGCTGGCTAGAGTAGCACACCAGGCGGGATCACACATCTTTACCTCAGGTACACAGCTGGCTAGAGTAACACACCAGGCGGGATCACACATCTTTACCTCAGGTACACAGCTGGCTAGAGTAACACACCAGGCGGGATCACACATCTTTACCTCAGGTACACAGCTGGCTAGAGTAACACACCAGGCGGGATCACACATCTTTACCTCAGGTACACAGCTGGCTAGAGTAACACACCAGGCGGGATCACACATCTTTACCTCAGGTACACAGCTGGCTAGAGTAGCACACCAGGCGGGATCACACATCTTTACCTCAGGTACACAGCTGGCTAGAGTAGCACACCAGGCGGGATTACACATCTTTACCTCAGGTACACAGCTGGCTAGAGTAACACACCAGGCGGGATCACACATCTTTACCTCAGGTACACAGCTGGCTAGAGTAACACACCAGGCGGGATTACACATCTTTACCTCAGGTACACAGCTGGCCAGAGTAACACACCAGGCGGGATTACACATCTTTACCTCAGGTACACAGCTGGCTAGAGTAACACACCAGGCGGGATCACACATCTTTACCTCAGGTACACAGCTGGCTAGAGTAGCACACCAGGCGGGATTACACATCTTTACCTCAGGTACACAGCTGGCTAGAGTAACACACCAGGCGGGATTACACATCTTTACCTCAGGTACACAGCTGGCTAGAGTAACACACCAGGCGGGATCACACATCTTTACCTCAGGTACACAGCTGGCTAGAGTAGCACACCAGGCGGGATCACACATCTTTACCTCAGGTACACAGCTGGCTAGAGTAGCACACCAGGCGGGATCACACATCTTTACCTCAGGTACACAGCTGGCTAGAGTAGCACACCAGGCGGGATTACACATCTTTACCTCAGGTACACAGCTGGCTAGAGTAACACACCAGGCGGGATTACACATCTTTACCTCAGGTACACAGCTGGCTAGAGTAACACACCAGGCGGGATCACACATCTTTACCTCAGGTACACAGCTGGCTAGAGTAGCACACCAGGCGGGATCACACATCTTTACCTCAGGTACACAGCTGGCCATAGTAACACACCAGGCGGGATTACACATTTTTACCTCAGGTACACAGCTGGCTAGAGTAACACACCAGGCGGGATTACACATCTTTACCTCAGGTACACAGCTGGCTAGAGTAACACACCAGGCGGGATTACACATCTTTACCTCAGGTACACAGCTGGCTAGAGTAACACACCAGGCGGGATTACACATCTTTACCTCAGGTACACAGCTGGCTAGAGTAACACACCAGGCGGGATTACACATCTTTACCTCAGGTACACAGCTGGCCATAGTAACACACCAGGCGGGATTACACATTTTTACCTCAGGTACACAGCTGGCTAGAGTAACACACCAGGCGGGATTACACATCTTTACCTCAGGTACACAGCTGACTAGAGTAACACACCAGGCGGGATCACACATCTTTACCTCAGGTACACAGCTGGCTAGAGTAACACACCAGGCGGGATTACACATCTTTACCTCAGGTACACAGCTGGCTAGAGTAACACACCAGGCGGGATTACACATCTTTACCTCAGGTACACAGCTGGCTAGAGTAGCACACCAGGCGGGATCACACATCTTTACCTCAGGTACACAGCTGGCTAGAGTAACACACCAGGCGGGATTACACATCTTTACCTCAGGTACACAGCTGGCTAGAGTAACACACCAGGCGGGATCACACATCTTTACCTCAGGTACACAGCTGGCTAGAGTAACACACCAGGCGGGATTACACATCTTTACCTCAGGTACACAGCTGGCTAGAGTAACACACCAGGCGGGATCACACATCTTTACCTCAGGTACACAGCTGGCTAGAGTAGCACACCAGGCGGGATCACACATCTTTACCTCAGGTACACAGCTGGCTAGAGTAGCACACCAGGCGGGATTACACATCTGCTGTCCGGATACAGGGGTTGATTCAGAGCTGATCACTGCTGTACATTTTTGCACAGCAGCGATCAGGTCTGAACTGCTCATGCGCAGGGACGCGGTCGAGCAATGGAGGTGTGCACGGACCGTTGGGGGTGGTGGGGCGCGTCGGCTGCATAATGTCGCATGCAGCCGCTGCGACCCGTGCAGCGACGAGTAGCTCCCTCCCAGCGCGCAGGAGCTGCACTGGCTGAGAGCTACGCTGTGCAATACTTTTGTACTTGTGATGGGAGGGGGATAAGGTCTGACATGCGGGGCAGACTAGCCCTGTGCTGGGCATCCCCCCCGCATGTCTGTGCATCTGATCATAGCTGTGCTACATTTGGCACATCTACGATCAGGTCTGAATTAGGGGTGGTCTTCAGTATGCCGGCGGTCGGGCTCCCGGCGACCAGCATACCGGCGCCGGGAGCCCGACAGCCGGCATACCGACACTTATTCTCCCTCGTGGGGGTCCACGACCCCCCTGGAGGGAGAATAAAATAGTGTGCCACCGCGCCCGTAGCGTGGCGAGCGCAGCGAGCCCGCAAGGGGCTCATTTGCGCTCGCCACACTGTCGGTAAGCCGGCGGTCGGGCTCCCGGCGCCGGTATGCTGGTCGCCGGGAGCCCGACCGCTGGCATATCGTAGTGAACCCCTGAATTAGGCCCACAGTATACAGTACTATTGGATTCCCTAACAGCCTTGCTAGAAGAAAGAATAAACTAAGATCTAGTACTACAAGCATGAACTAAATCTCCTTATAACTCTCGAGATTAAAACTAAGGAACGCATTTGGATCTAAAGCAGACTTTTACTAACTCCATATACTACGATATACAGTATATGTATATATGCATATATACCACCTCTCTAGAAGTTAATCATATAACTATTGTCACTTGGATCATGAATACAACCACCTCACATAAACAAAAGAAAACTTGAAACAGACTACAGGATTGGTTTAAGTGCACCACCGTAGCATGGCCATGCACACAGACTAGTAAGGTGTTATTTGGTTTGATATCAGTAATTATATTTTCTCTGACGTCCTAGTGGATGCTGGGGACTCCGTAAGGACCATGGGGAATAGCGGCTCCGCAGGAGACTGGGCACAAAAGTAAAGCTTTAGAACTACCTGGTGTGCACTGGCTCCTCCCCCTATGACCCTCCTCCAAGCCTCAGTTAGATTTTTGTGCCCGAACGAGAAGGGTGCACACTAGGTGGCTCTCCTGAGCTGCTTAGTGAAAAGTTTAGTTTTAGGTTTTTTATGTTCAGTGAGACCTGCTGGCAACAGGCTCACTGCATCGAGGGACTAAGGGGAGAAGAAGCGAACTCACCTGCGTGCAGAGTGGATTGGGCTTCTTAGGCTACTGGACATTAGCTCCAGAGGGACGATCACAGGCCCAGCTTGGATGGGTCCCAGAGCCGCGCCGCCGGCCCCCTTACAGAGCCAGAAGGCAGAAGAGGTCCGGAAAATCGGCGGCAGAAGACGTCCTGTCTTCAACAAGGTAGCGCACAGCACTGCAGCTGTGCGCCATTGCTCTCAGCACACTTCACACTCCGGTCACTGAGGGTGCAGGGCGCTGGGGGGGGGCGCCCTGAGACGCAATAAAAACACCTTGGATGGCAAAAAATGCATCACATATAGCTCCTGGGCTATATGGATGAATTTAACCCCTGCCAGAATACACAGAAAAACGGGAGATAAGGCCGCCGAGAAGGGGGCGGAGCCTATCTCCTCAGCACACTGGCACCATTTTCCCTCACAGCTCCGTTGGAGGGAAGCTCCCTGGCTCTCCCCTGCAGTCACTACACTACAGAAAAGGTTAAAAAAGAGAGGGGGGCACTAATTACGCGCAGTATTAAAAATACAGCAGCTATAAGGGGAAAAACACTTATATAAGGTTATCCCTGTATATATATATAGCGCTCTGGTGTGTGCTGGCAAACTCTCCCTCTGTCTCCCCAAAGGGCTAGTGGGGTCCTGTCCTCTATCAGAGCATTCCCTGTGTGTGTGCTGTATGTCGGTACTATTGTGTCGACATGTATGAGGAGAAAAATGATGTGGAGACGGAGCAGATTGCCTGTAATAGTGATGTCACCCCCTAGGGGGTCGACACCTGAGTGGATGAACTGTTGGAAGGAATTACGTGACAGTGTCAGCTCTGTATAAAAGACAGTGGTTGACATGAGACAGCCGGCTACTCAGCTTGTGCCTGTCCAGACGTCTCATAGGCCGTCAGGGGCTCTAAAGCGCCCGTTACCTCAGATGGCAGATATAGACGCCGACACGGATACTGACTCCAGTGTCGACGGTGAAGAGACAAATGTGACTTCCAGTAGGGCCACACGTTACATGATTGAGGCAATGAAAAATGTTTTACACATTTCTGATAATACGAGTACCACCAAAAAGGGGTATTATGTTCGGTGAGGAAAAACTACCTGTAGTTTTCCTGAATCTGAGAATTTAAATGAGGTGTGTGATGATGCGTGGGTTTCCCCCGATAACAACTGATAATTTCTAAAATGTTATTGGCATTATATCCTTTCCCGCCAGAGGTTAGGGTGCGTTGGGAAACACCCCCTAGGGTGGATAAAGCGCTCACACGCTTGTAAGAACAAGGGCTCTACCCTCTCCTGAGATGGCCGCCCTTAAGGATCCTGCTGATAGAAAGCAGGAGGGTATCCTAAAATGTATTTACACACATACTGGTGTTATACTGCGACCAGCAATCGCCTCAGCCTGGATGTGCAGTGCTGGGTTGGCGTGGTCGGATTCCCTGACTGAAAATATTAGAGATGAGCGGGTTCGGTTCCTCGGAAAACGAACCCGCCCGAACTTCATGTTTTTTTACACGGGTCCGAGCGACTCGGATCTTCCCGCCTTGCTCGGTTAACCCGAGCGCGCCCGAACGTCATCATCCCGCTGTCGGATTCTCGCGAGGCTCGGATTCTATCGCGAGACTCGGATTCTATATAAGGAGCCGCGCGTCGCCGCCATTTTCACACGTGCATTGAGATTCATAGGGAGAGGACGTGGCTGGCGTCCTCTCCGTTTATAGAGAAGAGAAGAAGAGAGTGAGACTAGAGTAGAGAGAGACACAGTAGTAATTTTGGGGAGCATTAGGAGGAGTACTACTACTTGCTGAAGTGATAGATAGATAGTGTGACTGTATAATGTATATCTGACTTGTGGGGGAGACACTGACAGTGGGGAGCAGTTAGAGTCTGAGAGCAGGACTCAGGAGTACTACATATAACGTACAGTGCACACTTTTGCTGCCAGAGTGCCACACTGCCATTGTGACCACACTGACCACCAGTATAATATATATTGTGATTGTCTGCTTAGGAGTACTACTTGCAAGTTGCTGATAGTGTGACCAGTGACCTGTCCACCAGTTTAATAATCACCACCAGTTTAATATATATATATATATATATATATATATAATTGTATATAATATATATATAATATTGTATACCACCTACCCGTGTTTTTTTTTTTCTTTCTTCTTCTTTATACATACTACTATAGTAGCTTACTGTAGCAGTCTGCGGTGCTGCTGAGCTGACAGTGTCCAGCAGGTCCGTCATCAGTCATTACATAATAAATATATATACCTGTCCGGCTGCAGTACTAGTGATATTATATATATATATATATATATATATATATATATATTAATTTCATCTCATTATCATCCAGTCTATATTAGCAGCAGACACAGTACGGTAGTCCACGGCTGTAGCTACCTCTGTGTCGGCAGTCGCTGGTCCATCCATAATTGTATACCACCTACCCGTGTTTTTTTTTTTTTTCTTTCTTCTTCTTTATACATACTACTATAGTAGCTTACTGTAGCAGTCTGCGGTGCTGCTGAGCTGACAGTGTCCAGCAGGTCCGTCATCAGTCATTACATAATAAATATATATACCTGTCCGGCTGCAGTACTAGTGATATTATATATATATATATATATATATTAATTTCATCTCATTATCATCCAGTCTATATTAGCAGCAGACACAGTACGGTAGTCCACGGCTGTAGCTACCTCTGTGTCGGCAGTCGCTGGTCCATCCATAAGTATACTAGTATCCATCCATCTCCATTGTTTACCTGAGGTGCCTTTTAGTTGTGCCTATTAAAATATGGAGAACAAAAATGTTGAGGTTCCAAAATTAGGGAAAGATCAAGATCCACTTCCACCTCGTGCTGAAGCTGCTGCCACTAGTCATGGCCGAGACGATGAAATGCCAGCAACGTCGTCTGCCAAGGCCGATGCCCAATGTCATAGTACAGAGCATGTAAAATCCAAAACACCAAATATCAGTAAAAAAAGGACTCCAAAATCTAAAATAAAATTGTCGGAGGAGAAGCGTAAACTTGCCAATATGCCATTTACCACACGGAGTGGCAAGGAACGGCTGAGGCCCTGGCCTATGTTCATGGCTAGTGGTTCAGCTTCACATGAGGATGGAAGCACTCAGCCTCTCGCTAGAAAACTGAAAAGACTCAAGCTGGCAAAAGCACCGCAAAGAACTGTGCGTTCTTCGAAATCCCAAATCCACAAGGAGAGTTCAATTGTGTCGGTTGCGATGCCTGACCTTCCCAACACTGGACGTGAAGAGCATGCGCCTTCCACCATTTGCACGCCCCCTGCAAGTGCTGGAAGGAGCACCCGCAGTCCAGTTCCTGATAGTCAGATTGAAGATGTCAGTGTTGAAGTACACCAGGATGAGGAGGATATGGGTGTTGCTGGCGCTGGGGAGGAAATTGACCAGGAGGATTCTGATGGTGAGGTGGTTTGTTTAAGTCAGGCACCCGGGGAGACACCTGTTGTCCGTGGGAGGAATAGGGCCATTGACATGCCTGGTCAAAATACAAAAAAAAATCAGCTCTTCGGTGTGGAAGTATTTCACCAGAAATGCGGACAACATTTGTCAAGCCGTGTGTTGCCTTTGTCAAGCTGTAATAAGTAGGGGTAAGGACGTTAACCACCTCGGAACATCCTCCTTTATACGTCACCTGCAGCGCATTCATCATAAGTCAGTGACAAGTTCAAAAACTTTGGGCGACAGCGGAAGCAGTCCACTGACCAGTAAATCCCTTCCTCTTGTAACCAAGCTCACGCAAACCACCCCACCAACTCCCTCAGTGTCAATTTCCTCCTTCCCCAGGAATGCCAATAGTCCTGCAGGCCATGTCACTGGCAATTCTGACGAGTCCTCTCCTGCCTGGGATTCCTCCGATGCATCCTTGCGTGTAACGCCTACTGCTGCTGGCGCTGCTGTTGTTGCTGCTGGGAGTCGATGGTCATCCCAGAGGGGAAGTCATAAGCCCACTTTTACTACTTCCACCAAGCAATTGACTGTCCAACAGTCCTTTGCGAGGAAGATGAAATATCACAGCAGTCATCCTGTTGCAAAGCGGATAACTGAGGCCTTGACAACTATGTTGGTGTTAGACGTGCGTCCGGTATCCGCCGTTAGTTCACAGGGAACTAGACAATTTGTTGAGGTAGTGTGCCCCCGTTACCAAATACCATCTAGGTTCCACTTCTCTAGGCAGGCGATACCGAGAATGTACACGGACGTCAGAAAAAGACTCACCAGTGTCCTAAAAAATGCAGTTGTACCCAATGTCCACTTAACCACGGACATGTGGACAAGTGGAGCAGGGCAGGGTCAGGACTATATGACTGTGACAGCCCACTGGGTAGATGTATGGACGCCCGCCGCAAGAACAGCAGCGGCGGCACCAGTAGCAGCATCTCGCAAACGCCAACTCTTTCCTAGGCAGGCTACGCTTTGTATCACCGGTTTCCAGAATACGCACACAGCTGAAAACCTCTTACGGCAACTGAGGAAGATCATCGCGGAATGGCTTACCCCAATTGGACTCTCCTGTGGATTTGTGGCATCGGACAACGCCAGCAATATTGTGTGTGCATTAAATATGGGCAAATTCCAGCACGTCCCATGTTTTGCACATACCTTGAATTTGGTGGTGCAGAATTTTTAAAAAAACGACAGGGGCGTGCAAGAGATGCTGTCGGTGGCCAGAAGAATTGCGGGACACATTCGGAGGACAGGCACCACGTACAGAAGACTGGAGCACCACCAAAAACGCCTGAACCTGCCCTGCCATCATCTGAAGCAAGAAGTGGTAACGAGGTGGAATTCAACCCTATATATGCTTCAGAGGTTGGAGGAGCAGCAAAAGGCCATTCAAGCCTATACAATTGAGCACGATATAGGAGGTGGAATGTACCTGTCTCAAGCGCAGTGGAGAATGATTTCAACGTTGTGCAAGGTTCTGCAACCTTTTGAACTTGCCACACGTGAAGTCAGTTCAGACACTGCCAGCCTGAGTCAGGTCATTCCCCTCATCAGGCTTTTGCAGAAGAAGCTGGAGGCATTGAAGGAGGAGCTAAAAGGGAGCGATTCCGCAACATCTCCTCCTTCACATTCTCCCGCAACTGGGGGTGCGAGGAAAAGGCTCAGAATTCCGAGCCCACCCGCTGGCAGTGATGCAGGGCAGTCTGGAGCGACTGCTGATGCTGACATCTGGTCCGGACTGAAGGACCTGACAACGATTACGGACATGTCGTCTACTGTCACTGCATATGATTCTCTCCCCATTGAAAGAATGGTGGAGGATTATATGAGTGACCGCATCCAAGTAGGCACGTCAGACAGTCCGTACTTATACTGGCAGGAAAAAGAGGCAATTTGGAGGCCCTTGCACAAACTGGCTTTATTCTACCTAAGTTGCCCTCCCACAAGTGTGTACTCCGAAAGAGTGTTTAGTGCCGCCGCTCACCTTGTCAGCAATCGGCGTACGAGGTTACTTCCAGAAAATGTGGAGAAGATGATGTTCATTAAAATGAATTATAATCAATTCCTCCGTGGAGACATTGACCAGCAGCAATTGCCTCCACAAAGTAGTACACAGGGAGCTGAGATGGTGGATTCCAGTGGGGACGAATTGATAATCTGTGAGGAGCGGGATGTACACGGTGATATATCGGAGGATGATGATGAGGTGGACATCTTGCCTCTGTAGAGCCAGTTTGTGCAAGGAGAGATTAATTGCTTCTTTTTCGGTGGGGGTCCAAACCAACCCGTCATTTCAGTCACAGTCGTGTGGCAGACCCTGTCACTGAAATGATGGGTTGGTTAAAGTGTGCATGTCCTGTTTATACAACATAAGGGTGGGTGGGAGGGCCCAAGGACAATTCCATCTTGCACCTCTTTTTTCTTTCATTTTTCTTTGCGTCATGTGCTGTTTGGGGAGTGTTTTTTGGAAGGGCCATCCTGCGTGCCACTGCAGTGCCACTCCTAGATGGGCCAGGTGTTTGTGTCGGCCACTAGGGTCGCTTATCTTACTCACACAGCTACCTCATTGCGCCTCTTTTTTTCTACTTTGCATCATGTGCTGTTTGGGGAGTGTTTTTTGGAAGGGCCATCCTGCGTGCCACTGCAGTGCCACTCCTAGATGGGCCAGGTGTTTGTGTCGGCCACTAGGGTCGCTTATCTTACTCACACAGCTACCTCATTGCGCCTCTTTTTTTCTTCTTTGCGTCATGTGCTGTTTGGGGAGTGTTTTTTGGAAGGGCCATCCTGCGTGACACTGCAGTGCCACTCCTAGATGGGCCAGGTGTTTGTGTCGGCCACTAGGGTCGCTTATCTTACTCACACAGCTACCTCATTGCGCCTCTTTTTTTCTTCTTTGCGTCATGTGCTGTTTGGGGAGTGTTTTTTGGAAGGGCCATCCTGCGTGACACTGCAGTGCCACTCCTAGATGGGCCAGGTGTTTGTGTCGGCCACTAGGGTCGCTTATCTTACTCACACAGCTACCTCATTGCGCCTCTTTTTTTCTTTGCATCATGTGCTGTTTGGGGAGTGTTTTTTGGAAGGGCCATCCTGCGTGCCACTCCTAGATGGGCCAGGTGTTTGTGTCGGCCACTAGGGTCGCTTATCTTATTCACACAGCTACCTCATTGCGCCTCTTTTTTTCTTCTTTGCGTCATGTGCTGTTTGGGGAGTGTTTTTTGGAAGGGCCATCCTGCGTGACACTGCAGTGCCACTCCTAGATGGGCCAGGTGTTTGTGTCGGCCACTAGGGTCGCTTAGCTTAGTCATCCAGCGACCTTGGTGCAAATTTTAGGACTAAAAATAATATTGTGAGGTGTGAGGTGTTCAGAATAGACTGAAAATGAGTGGAAATTATGGTTTTTGAGGTTAATAATACTTTGGGATCAAAATGACCCCCAAATTCTATGATTTAAGCTGTTTTTTAGTGTTTTTTGAAAAAAACACCCGAATCCAAAACACACCCGAATCCGACAAAAAAAATTCAGGGAGGTTTTGCCAAAACGCGGTCGAACCCAAAACACGGCCGCGGAACCGAACCCAAAACCAAAACACAAAACCCGAAAAATTTCAAGTGCACATCTCTAGAAAATATTGATACCCTAGATAGGGACAGTATATTATTGCCTATAGAGCATTTAAAAGATGCATTTCTATATATGCGTGATGCACAGCGGAATATTTGCCGACTGGCATCAAGTCTAAGTGCGTTGTCCATTTCTGCCAGTAGAGGGTTATGGACACGACAGTGATCAGGTGATGCGGATTCCAAACGGCATTTGGAAGTATTGCCTTATTAAGGGGAGGAGTTATTTGGGGTCGGTCTTTCAGACCTGGTGGCCACGGCAACAGCTGGGAAATCCACGTTTGTACCCCAGGTCGCCTCTCAACATAAGAAGACGCCGTATTATCACGCGCAGTCTTTTCGTGGGCAAGCGGGCAAAAGGTTCCTCATTTCTGCCCCGTGACAGAGGGAGAGGAAAAAGGCTGCAGAAATCAGCCAGTTCCCAGGAACAGAAGCCCTCTCCCGCCTCTGCCAAGCCCTCAGTATGACGCTGGGGCTTTACAAGCAGAATCAGGCACGGTGGGGGCCCGTCTCAATGAATTTCAGCGCGCAGTGGGCTCACTCGCAAGTAGACCCCTGGATCCTTCAGGTGATATCTCAGGGGTACAAATTGGAATTCGAGACGTCTCCCGCTCGCCGTTTCCTAAAGTCGGCTTTACCGATGTCTCCTTCTGACAGGGAGGCAGTTTTGGAAGCCATTCACAAGCTGTATTCCCAGCAGGTGATAATCAAGGTACCCCTCCTGCAACAGGGAACGGGGTATTATTCCACACTGTTGTGGTACCGAAGCCGGACGGCTCGGTGAGACCGATTCTAAATCTAAAATCTTGAACACTTACATACGGAGGTTCAAATTCAAGATTGAGTCACTCAGAGCAGTGATTGCGAACCTGGAAGAAGGGGACTACATGATGTCTCGGGACATCAAGGATGCTTACCTTCATGTCCCAATTTACCCTTCTCACCAAGGGTACCTCAGGTTTATGGTACAGAACTGTCACTATCAGTTTCAGACGCTGCCGTATGGATGGTCCACGGCACCCTGGGTCTTTACCAAGGTAATGGCCGAAATGATGATACTCCTTCGAAGGAAGGGAATTTTAGTTATCCCTTATTTGGACGATTCCCTGATAAGGGTAAGATCCAGGGAACAGTTGGAGGTCGGTGTAGCACTATCTCAGGTAGTGTTGCGGCAGCACGATTGGATTCTCAATATTCCAAAATCGCAGCTGATTCCGACGACTTGTCTTCTGTTCCTAGGGATGATCCTGGACACAGTCCAGAAAAAGGTGTTTCTCCCGGAGGAGAAAGTCAGGGAGTTATCCGAGCTAGTCGGGAACCTCCTATAACCGAGCCAAGTCTCAGTACATCAATGAAATGGTTCTGGGAAAAATGGTGGCTTCCTACGAAGTAATCCCATTCGGCAGATTCCACGCAAGAACTTTCCAGTGGGACCTGCTGGACAAATGGTCCGGGTCGCATCTTCAGATGCATCAGCGGATAACCCTGTCACCAAGCACAAGGGTGTCTCTCCTGTGGTGGTTGCAGAGTGCTCATCTTCTAGAAGGCCGCACATTCAGGACTGGGTCCTGGTGACCACGGATGCCAGCCTGCGAGGCTGGGGAGCAGTCACACAGGGAAGGAATTTCCAGAGCTTATGGTCAAGCCTGGAGACATCACTTCACATAAATATCCTGAAGCTAAGGGCCATTTACAATGCTCTAAGCTCAGCAAGACCTCTGCTTCAAGGTCACCCGGAGTTGATCCATTCGGACAACATCACGGCAGTCACCCACGTAAACAGACAGGGTGACACAAGAAGCAGGAGGGCAATGGCAGAAGCTGCAAGGATTCTTCGCTGGGCGGAAAATCATGTGATAGCACTGTCAGCAGTATTCATTCCGGGAGTGGACAACTGGGAAGCAGACTTCCTCAGCAGACACGACCTCCACCCGGGAGAGTGGGGACTTCACCCAGAAGTCTTCCACATGTTTATAAAACTCGACAAGTATTGCGCCAGGTCAAGGGACCCTCAGGCAATAGCTGTAGACGCTCTGGTAACACAGTGGGTGTACCAGTCAGTGTATGTGTTCCCTCCTCTGCCTCTCATACCCAAGGTACTGAGAATTATAAGATGGAGAGGAGTAAGCACTATATTCGTGGCTCCGGATTGGCCAAGAAGGACTTGGTAACCGGAACTTCAAGAGATGCTCACGGAGGATCCGTGGCCTCTACCTCTAAGAAGGGACCTGCTCCAGCAAGGACCCTGTCTGTTCCAAGACTTACCGCGGCTGCGTTTGACGGCATGGCGGTTGAACGCCGGATCCTGAAGGAGAAAGGCATTCCGGATGAAGTCATAACCGCAAAACATTATCACCGCATTTGGCGAAAATATGTTGCGTGGTGCGAGGCCAGTAAGGCCCCGACGGAGGAATTTTCAACTAGGTCGATTCCTACATTTCCTGCAAACAGGAGTGTCTATGGGCCTGAAATGGGGGTCCATTAAGGTTCAAATTTCGGCCCTGTCAATTTTCTTCCAAAAAGAACTAGCTTCAGTCCCTGAAGTTCAGACGTTTGTGAAAGGGGTACTGTATATACAGCCTCCTTTTGTGCCTCCAGTGGCACCTTGGGATCTAAATGTAGTTTTTGGGTTCCAAAAGTCACATTGGTTTGAACCACTTAAATATGTGGAGTTAAAATATCTCACATGGAAAGTGGTCATGCTGTTGGCCCTGGCCTGGGCCAGGTGCGTGTCAGAATTGGCGGCTTTATCCTGTAAAAGCCCTCATCTGATTTTCCATTCGGACAGGGCGGAATTGAGGACTTGTCCTCAGTTTCTCCCTAAGGTGGTTTTCAGCGTTTCACCTGAATCAACCTATTGTGGTGCCTGCGGCTACTAGGGACTTGGAGGACTCAAAGTTGCTAGACGTTGTCAGAGCCCTGGAAATATAGGTTTCCAGGACGGCTGGAGTCAGAAAATCTGACTCGTTGTTTATTCTGTATGCACCCAACAAGCTGGGTGCTCCTGCTTCTAAGCAGACTATTGCTCTTTGGATTTGTAGTACAATTCAGCTTGCACATTCTGTGGCAGGCCTGCCACAGCCAAAATCTGTAAAAGCCCATTCCACAAGGAAGGTGGGCTCATCTTGGGCGGCTGCCCGAGGGGTCTCGGCTTTACAACTTTGCCGAGCAGCTACTTGGTCAGGAGCAAATACGTTTGTAAAATTCTACAAATTTGATACCCTGGCTGAGGAGGACCTGGAGTTCTCTCATTTGGTGCTGCAGAGTCATCCGCACTCTCCCGCCCGTTTGGGAGCTTTGGTATAATCCCCATGGTCCTTACGGAGTCCCCAGCATCCACTAGGACGTCAGAGAAAATACGAATTTACTTACCGATAATTCTATTTCTCGTAGTCCGTAGTGGATGCTGGGCGCCCATCCCAAGTGCGGATTGTCTGCAATACTGGTACATAGTTATTGTTACCAAAAAATCGGGTTATTGCTGTAGTGAGCCATCTTTTCAGAGGCTCCTCTGTTATCATGCTGTTAACTGGGTTTAGATCACAAGTTATATGGTGTGATTGGTGTGGCTGGTATGAGTCTTACCCGGGATTCAAAAATCCATCCTTATTGTGTACGCTCGTCCGGGCACAGTATCCTAACTGAGGCTTGGAGGAGGGTCATAGGGGGAGGAGCCAGTGCACACCAGGTAGTTCTAAAGCTTTACTTTTGTGCCCAGTCTCCTGCGGAGCCGCTATTCCCCATGGTCCTTACGGAGTCCCCAGCATCCACTACGGACTACGAGAAATAGAATTATCGGTAAGTAAATTCTTATTATAACGTTAGTGTTATGCCTTGTATGCTAATAGCATGTAAATGCCAAGTATAACCATTTATATTGCAGCCAGAAGAAGTGACACAGAGCAATAAATGTCTTTCTGTTCAATGGTGTGCACGTTTGTGGAAATAAATTAATGTCAACTTACGGGTGTACTTACTGTCAAAGTAATAGTTAATGAAATATACTAGTAGGGGGTGTTCCCAAGTCCACTCCAATAGACTACGTACATTTTTAAGGCTTGGGTGGAGGCACATATATATTAGTTACCCCTAGGGAGGTGAGAAGGGGTTACATAGAACATTATCCCCAGAATATGTTGGGGTTACAGTGCACCTACAACTTACCTACCAACCTCAATCACCTACCGCTCAATGCAGCGCACTTACAACAAGCCATAATGACGGGATCATAAAACACCTTCCCAATACCAAGCCGATGGAGACAATGTGATGCTACAGACCAGATACAGAAGGAGGAACGGAGCAATTAGACTGGGACGATGGGACACTACAGACCAGATACAGAAGGAGGAACGAAGCAATCAGACTGGGACAATGTGATGCTACAGACCAGATACAGAAGGAGGAACGGAGCAATCAGACTGGGACAATGTGACACTACAGACCAGATACAGAAGGAGGAACGGAGCAATCAGACTGGGATGATGTGACACTACAGACCTTATACAGAAGGAGGAACGGAGCAATCAGACTGGGACAATGTGACACTACAGACCAGATACAGAAGGAGGAACGGAGCAATCAGACTGGGACAATGTGACACTACAGACCAGATGCAGAAGGAGGAAAGGAGCAATCAGACTGGGACGATGTGACACTACAGACCAGATACAGAAGGAGGAACTGAGCAATCAGACTGGGACGATGTGACACTACAGACCTTATACAGAAGGAGGAACAGAGCAATCAGACTGGGACAATGTGACGCTACAGACCAGATACAGAAGGAGGAACGGAGCAATCAGACTGGGACAATGTGACACTACAGACCAGATGCAGAAGGAGGAACGGAGCAATCAGACTGGGACGATGTGACACTACAGACCAGATACAGAAGGAGGAACGGAGCAATCAGACTGGGACGATGGAACACTACAGACCAGATACAGAAGGAGGAACGGAGCAATCAGACTGGGACGATGTGACACTACAGACCAGATACAGAAGGAGAAACGGAGCAATCAGACTGGGACAATGTGACACTACAGACCAGATGCAGAAGGAGGAACGGAGCAATCAGACTGGGACGATGTGACACTACAGACCAGATACAGAAGGAGGAACGGAGCAATCAGACTGGGACGATGGAACACTACAGACCAGATACAGAAGGAGGAACGGAGCAATCAGACTGGGACGATGTGACACTACAGACCAGATACAGAAGGAGGAACGGAGCAATCAGACTGGGACGATGTGACACTACAGACCAGATACAGAAGGAGGAACGGAGCAATCAGACTGGGACGATGTGACACTACAGACCAGATACAGAAGGAGGAACGGAGCAATCAGACTGGGACAATGTGACACTACAGACCAGATACAGAAGGAGGAACGGAGCAATCAGACTGGGACGATGTGACACTACAGACCAGATACAGAAGGAGGAACGGAGCAATCAGACTGGGACAATGTGACACTACAGACCAGATACAGAAGGAGGAACGGAGCAATCAGACTGGGACGATGGGACACTACAGACCAGATACAGAAGGAGGAACGGAGCAATCAGACTGGGACGATGTGACGCTACAGACAGATACAGAAGGAGGAACTGAGCAATCAGACTGGGACAATGTGACACTACAGACCTGATACAGAAGGAGGAATGGAGCAATCAGACTGGGACGATGTGACACTACAGACCAGATATAGGAGGAGGAACGGAGCAATCAGACTGGGACGATGTGACGCTACAGACCAGATACAGAAGGAGGAACAGAGCAATCAGACTGGGACGATGGGACACTACAGACCAGATACAGAAGGAGGAACGGAGCAATCAGACTGGGACAATGTGACACTACAGACCAGATATAGGAGGAGGAACGGAGCAATCAGACTGGGACGATGTGACGCTACAGACCAGATACAGAAGGAGGAACAGAGCAATCAGACTGGGACGATGGGACACTACAGACCAGATACAGAAGGAGGAACGGAGCAATCAGACTGGGACGATGTGACGCTACAGACCAGATACAGAAGGAGGAACAGAGCAATCAGACTGGGACGATGGGACACTACAGACCAGATACAGAAGGAGGAACGGAGCAATCAGACTGGGACGATGTAACACTACAGACCAGACACAGAAGGAGGAACGGAGCAATCAGACTGGGACGATGTAACACTACAGACCAGACACAGAAGGAGGAACGGAGTTATCAGACTGGGACAATGTGACACTACAGACCAGATACAGAAGGAGGAACGGAGCAATCAGACTGGGACGATGTGACACTGCAGACCAGATACAGAAGGAGGAACGGAGCAATCAGACTGGGACGATGTGACACTACAGACCAGATACAGGAGGAGGAACGGAGAAATCAGACTGGGACGATGTGACACTACAGACCAGATACAGAAGGAGGAATGGAGCAATCGGACTGGGACAATGTGACACTACAGACCAGATACAGAAGGAGGAACGGAGCAATCAGACTGGGACGATGGGACACTACAGACCAGATACAGAAGGAGGAACGGAGCAATCAGACTGGGACGATGTGACACTACAGACCAGATACAGAAGGAGGAACGGAGCAATCAGACTGGGACAATGTGACACTACAGACCAGATACAGAAGGAGGAACGGAGCAGTCAGACTGGGACGATGTGACACTACAGACCAGATACAGAAGGAGGAACGGAGCAATCAGACTGGGACGATGGGACACTACAGACCAGATATAGGAGGAGGAACGGAACAATCAGACTGGGACGATGGGACACTACAGACCAGATACAGAAGGAGGAACGGAGCAATCAGACTGGGACGATGGGACACTACAGACCAGATACAGGAGGAGGAACGGAGCAATCAGACTGGGACGATGGGACACTACAGACCAGGGCCCTCATTTCGAGTTGATCGCTCGCAAGGCGATTTTAGCAGAGTTACACACGCTAAGCCGCCGCCTACTGGGAGTGAATCTTAGCTTCTTAAAATTGCGACCGATGTATTCGCAATATTGCGATTACTAACTACTTAGCAGTTTCAGAGTAGCTTCAGACTTACTCTGCCTGTGCGATCAGTTCAGTGCTTGTCGTTCCTGTTTTGACGTCACAAACACACCCAGCGTTCACCCAGACACTCCCCCGTTTCCCCGGCCACTCCTGCGTTTTTTCCGGAAACGGTAGCGTTTTTTCCCGCACGCCCATAAAACGGCCTGTTTCCGCCCAGTAACACCCATTTCCTGTCAATCACATTACGATCGCCGGAGCGATGAAAAAGCCGTGAGTAAAAATACTATCTCCATTGTAAAATTACTTGGCGCAGTCGCAGTGCGAATATTGCGCATGCGTACTAAGCGGAATTTCACTGCGATGCGATGAAAAATACCGAGCGATCAACTCGGAATGAGGGCCCAGATACAGAAGGAGGAACGGAGCAATCAGACTGGGACGATGGGACACTACAGACCAGATACAGAAGGAGGAACGGAGCAATCAGCCAGGGACAATGTGACACTACAGACCAGATACAGTAACTCTTTATCTCCCAGTCACAGGGAATGTATATACAGTGATACAGTCACACAGTAACTCTTTATCTCCCAGTCACAGGGAATGTATATACAGTGATACAGTCACACAGTAACTCTTTATCTCCCAGTCACAGGGAATGTATATACAGCGATACAGTCACACAGTAACTCTTTATCTCCCAGTCACAGGGAATGTATATACAGTGATACAGTCACACAGTAACTCTTTATCTCCCAGTCACAGGGAATGTATATACAGTGATACAGTCACACAGTAACTCTTTATCTCCCAGTCACAGGGAATGTATATACAGCGATACAGTCACACAGTAACTCTTTATCTCCCAGTCACAGGGAATGTATATACAGTGATACAGTCACACAGTAACTCTTTATCTCCCAGTCACAGGGAATGTATATACAGTGATACAGTCACACAGTAACTCTTTATCTCCCAGTCACAGGGAATGTATATACAGTGATACAGTCACACAGTAACTCTTTATCTCCCAGTCACAGGGAATGTATATACAGTGATACAGTAACACAGTAACTCTTTATCTCCCAGTCACAGGGAATGTATATACAGTGATACAGTCACACAGTAACTCTTTATCTCCCAGTCACAGGGAATGTATATACAGCGATACAGTCACACAGTAACTCTTTATCTCCCAGTCACAGGGAATGTATATACAGTGATACAGTCACAGTAACTCTTTATCTCCCAGTCACAGGGAATGTATATACAGTGATACAGTCACACAGTAACTCTTTATCTCCCAGTCACAGGGAATGTATATACAGTGATACAGTCACAGTAACTCTTTATCTCCCAGTCACAGGGAATGTATATACAGTGATACAGTCACACAGTAACTCTTTATCTCCCAGTCACAGGGAATGTATATACAGTGATACAGTCACACAGTAACTCTTTATCTCCCAGTCACAGGGAATGTATATACAGTGATACAGTCACACAGTAACTCTTTATCCCCCAGTCACAGGGAATGTATATACAGTGATACAGTCACACAGTAACTCTTTATCCCCCAGTCACAGGGAATGTATATACAGTGATACAGTCACACAGTAACTCTCTATCTCCCAGTCACAGGTAATGTATATACAGTGATACAGTCACACAGTAACTCTTTATCTCCCAGTCACAGGGAATGTATATACAGTGATACAGTCACACAGTAACTCTTTATCTCCCAGTCACAGGGAATGTATATACAGTGATACAGTCACACAGTAACTCTTTATCTCCCAGTCACAGGGAATGTATATACAGTGATACAGTCACACAGTAACTCTTTATCTCCCAGTCACAGGGAATGTATATAAAGTGATACAGTCACACAGTAACTCTTTATCTCCCAGTCACAGGGAATGTATATACAGTGATACAGTCACACAGTAATTCTTTATCTCCCAGTCACAGGGAATGTATATACAGTGATACAGTCACACAGTAACTCTTTATCTCCCAGTCACAGGGAATGTATATACAGTGATACAGTCACACAGTAACTCTTTATCTCCCAGTCACAGGGAATGTATATACAGTGATACAGTCACACAGTAACTCTTTATATCCCAGTCACAGGGAATGTATATACACTGATACAGTCACACAGTAACTCTTTATCTCCCAGTCACAGGGAATGTATATACAGTGATACAGTCACACAGTAACTCTTTATCTCCCAGTCACAGGGAATGTATATACAGTGATACAGTCACACAGTAATTCTTTATCTCCCAGTCACAGGGAATGTATATACAGTGATACAGTCACACAGTAACTCTTTATCTCCCAGTCACAGGGAATGTATATACAGTGATACAGTCACAGTAACTCTTTATCTCCCAGTCACAGGGAATGTATATACAGTGATACAGTCACACAGTAACTCTTTATCCCCCAGTCACAGGGAATGTATATATAGTGATACAGTCACACAGTAATTCTTTATCTCCCAGTCACAGGGAATGTATATACAGTGATACAGTCACACAGTAACTCTTTATCTCCCAGTCACAGGGAATGTATATACAGTGATACAGTCACAGTAACTCTTTATCTCCCAGTCACAGGGAATGTATATACAGCGATACAGTCACACAGTAACTCTTTATCTCCCAGTCACAGGGAATGTATATACAGTGATACAGTCACACAGTAACTCTTTATCTCCCAGTCACAGGGAATGTATATACAGTGATACAGTCACACAGTAACTCTTTATCTCCCAGTCACAGGGAATGTATATACAGTGATACAGTCACACAGTAATTCTTTATCTCCCAGTCACAGGGAATGTATATACAGTGATACAGTCACACAGTAACTCTTTATCTCCCAGTCACAGGGAATGTATATACAGTGATACAGTCACACAGTAACTCTTTATCTCCCAGTCACAGGGAATGTATATACAGTGATACAGTCACACAGTAACTCTTTATCTCCCAGCCACAGGGAATGTATATACAGTGATACAGTCACACAGTAACTCTTTATCTCCCAGTCACAGGGAATGTATATACAGTGATACAGTCACACAGTAACTCTTTATCTCCCAGTCACAGGGAATGTATATACAGTGATACAGTCACACAGTAACTCCTTATCTCCCAGTCACAGGGAATGTATATACAGTGATACAGTCACACAGTAACTCTTTATCCCCCAGTCACAGGGAATGTATATACAGCGATACAGTCACACAGTAACTCTTTATCTCTCAGTCACAGGGAATGTATATACAGTGATACAGTCACACAGTAACTCTTTATCTCCCAGTCACAGGGAATGTATATACAGCGATACAGTCACACAGTAACTCTTTATCTCTCAGTCACAGGGAATGTATATACAGTGATACAGTCACACAGTAACTCTTTATCTCCCAGTCACAGGGAATGTATATACAGTGATACAGTCACACAGTAACTCTTTATCTCCCAGTCACAGGGAATGTATATACAGTGATACAGTCACAGTAACTCTTTATCTCCCAGTCACAGGGAATGTATATATAGTGATACAGTAACACAGTAACTCTTTATCTCCCAGTCACAGGGAATGTATATACAGTGATACAGTCACACAGTAACTCTTTATCTCCCAGTCACAGGGAATGTATATACAGTGATACAGTCACACAGTAACTCTATATCTCCCAGTCACAGGGAATGTATATACAGTGATACAGTCACACAGTAACTCTTTATCTCCCAGTCACAGGGAATGTATATACAGTGATACAGTCACACAGTAACTCTTTATCTCCCAGTCACAGGTAATGTATATACAGTGATACAGTCACACAGTAACTCTTTATCTCCCAGTCACAGGGAATGTATATACAGCGATACAGTCACACAGTAACTCTTTATCTCCCAGTCACAGGGAATGTATATACAGTGATACAGTCACACAGTAACTCTTTATCTCCCAGTCACAGGGAATGTATATACAGTGATACAGTCACACAGTAACTCTTTATCTCCCAGTCACAGGGAATGTATATACAGTGATACAGTCACAGTAACTCTTTATCTCCCAGTCACAGGGAATGTATATACAGTGATACAGTCACACAGTAACTCTTTATCTCCCAGTCACAGGGAATGTATATACAGTGATACAGTCACACAGTAACTCTTTATCTCCCAGTCACAGGGAATGTATATACAGTGATACAGTCACACAGTAACTCTTTATCTCCCAGTCACAGGGAATGTATATACAGTGATACAGTCACACAGTAACTCTTTATCTCCCAGTCACAGGGAATGTATATACAGTGATACAGTCACACAGTAACTCTTTATCTCCCAGTCACAGGGAATGTATATACAGTGATACAGTCACACAGTAACTCTTTATCTCCCAGTCACTGGGAATGTATATACAGTGATACAGTCACACAGTAACTCTTTATCTCCCAGTCACAGGGAATGTATATACAGTGATACAGTCACACAGTAACTCTTTATCTCCCAGTCACAGGGAATGTATATACAGTGATACAGTCACACAGTAACTCTTTATCTCCCAGTCACAGGGAATGTATATACAGTGATACAGTCACACAGTAACTCTTTATCTCCCAGTCACAGGGAATGTATATACAGTGATACAGTCACACAGTAACTCTTTATCTCCCAGTCACAGGGAATGTATATACAGTGATACAGTCACACAGTATCTCTTTATCTCCCAGTCACAGGGAATGTATATACAGCGATACAGTCACAGTAACTCTTTATCCCCCAGTCACAGGGAATGTATATACAGTGATACAGTCACACAGTAACTCTTTATCTCCCAGTCACAGGGAATGTATATACAGTGATACAGTCACACAGTAACTCTTTATCTCCCAGTCACAGGGAATGTATATACAGTGATACAGTCACACAGTAACTCTTTATCTCCCAGTCACAGGGAATGTATATACAGTGATACAGTCACAGTAACTCTTTATCTCCCAGTCACAGGGAATGTATATACACTGATACAGTCACAGTAACTCTTTATCTCCCAGTCACAGGGAATGTATATACAGTGATACAGTCACACAGTAACTCTTTATCTCCCAGTCACAGGGAATGTATATACAGTGATACAGTCACACAGTAACTCTTTATCTCCCAGTCACAGGGAATGTATATACAGTGATACAGTCACAGTAACTCTTTATCTCCCAGTCACAGGGAATGTATATACAGTGATACAGTCACACAGTAACTCTTTATCTCCCAGTCACAGGGAATGTATATACAGTGATACAGTCACACAGTAACTCTTTATCTCCCAGTCACAGGGAATGTATATACAGTGATACAGTCACACAGTAACTCTTTATCTCCCAGTCACAGGGAATGTATATACAGTGATACAGTCACACAGTAACTCTTTATCTCCCAGTCACAGGGAATGTATATACAGTGATACAGTCACACAGTAACTCTTTATCTCCCAGTCACAGGGAATGTATATACAGTGATACAGTCACACAGTAACTCTTTATCTCCCAGTCACAGGGAATGTATATACAGCGATACAGTCACACAGTAACTCTTTATCTCCCAGTCACAGGGAATGTATATACAGTGATACAGTCACACAGTAACTCCTTATCTCCCAGTCACAGGGAATGTATATACAGTGATACAGTCACACAGTAACTCTTTATCTCCCAGTCACAGGGAATGTATATACAGTGATACAGTCACACAGTAACTCTTTATCTCCCAGTCACAGGGAATGTATATACAGTGATACAGTCACACAGTAACTCTTTATCTCCCAGTCACAGGGAATGTATATACAGTGATACAGTCACACAGTAACTCTTTATCTCCCAGTCACAGGGAATGTATATACAGTGATACAGTCACACAGTAACTCTTTATCTCCCAGTCACAGGGAATGTATATACAGTGATACAGTCACACAGTAACTCTTTATCTCCCAGTCACAGGGAATGTATATACAGTGATACAGTCACACAGTAACTCTTTATCTCCCAGTCACAGGGAATGTATATACAGTGATACAGTCACAGTAACTCTTTATCTCCCAGTCACAGGGAATGTATATACAGTGATACAGTCACAGTAACTCTTTATCTCCCAGTCACAGGGAATGTATATACAGCGATACAGTCACACAGTAACTCTTTATCTCCCAGTCACAGGGAATGTATATACAGTGATACAGTCACACAGTAACTCTTTATCTCCCAGTCACAGGGAATGTATATACAGTGATACAGTCACACAGTAACTCTTTATCTCCCAGTCACAGGGAATGTATATACAGTGATACAGTCACACAGTAATTCTTTATCTCCCAGTCACAGGGAATGTATATACAGTGATACAGTCACACAGTAACTCTTTATCTCCCAGTCACAGGGAATGTATATACAGTGATACAGTCACACAGTAACTCTTTATCTCCCAGTCACAGGGAATGTATATACAGTGATACAGTCACACAGTAACTCTTTATCTCCCAGCCACAGGGAATGTATATACAGTGATACAGTCACACAGTAACTCTTTATCTCCCAGTCACAGGGAATGTATATACAGTGATACAGTCACACAGTAACTCTTTATCTCCCAGTCACAGGGAATGTATATACAGTGATACAGTCACACAGTAACTCCTTATCTCCCAGTCACAGGGAATGTATATACAGTGATACAGTCACACAGTAACTCTTTATCCCCCAGTCACAGGGAATGTATATACAGCGATACAGTCACACAGTAACTCTTTATCTCTCAGTCACAGGGAATGTATATACAGTGATACAGTCACACAGTAACTCTTTATCTCCCAGTCACAGGGAATGTATATACAGCGATACAGTCACACAGTAACTCTTTATCTCTCAGTCACAGGGAATGTATATACAGTGATACAGTCACACAGTAACTCTTTATCTCCCAGTCACAGGGAATGTATATACAGTGATACAGTCACACAGTAACTCTTTATCTCCCAGTCACAGGGAATGTATATACAGTGATACAGTCACAGTAACTCTTTATCTCCCAGTCACAGGGAATGTATATATAGTGATACAGTAACACAGTAACTCTTTATCTCCCAGTCACAGGGAATGTATATACAGTGATACAGTCACACAGTAACTCTTTATCTCCCAGTCACAGGGAATGTATATACAGTGATACAGTCACACAGTAACTCTATATCTCCCAGTCACAGGGAATGTATATACAGTGATACAGTCACACAGTAACTCTTTATCTCCCAGTCACAGGGAATGTATATACAGTGATACAGTCACACAGTAACTCTTTATCTCCCAGTCACAGGTAATGTATATACAGTGATACAGTCACACAGTAACTCTTTATCTCCCAGTCACAGGGAATGTATATACAGCGATACAGTCACACAGTAACTCTTTATCTCCCAGTCACAGGGAATGTATATACAGTGATACAGTCACAGTAACTCTTTATCTCCCAGTCACAGGGAATGTATATACAGTGATACAGTCACACAGTAACTCTTTATCTCCCAGTCACAGGGAATGTATATACAGTGATACAGTCACACAGTAACTCTTTATCTCCCAGTCACAGGGAATGTATATACAGTGATACAGTCACACAGTAACTCTTTATCTCCCAGTCACAGGGAATGTATATACAGTGATACAGTCACACAGTAACTCTTTATCTCCCAGTCACAGGGAATGTATATACAGTGATACAGTCACACAGTAACTCTTTATCTCCCAGTCACAGGGAATGTATATACAGTGATACAGTCACACAGTAACTCTTTATCTCCCAGTCACAGGGAATGTATATACAGTGATACAGTCACACAGTAACTCTTTATCTCCCAGTCACAGGGAATGTATATACAGTGATACAGTCACACAGTAACTCTTTATCTCCCAGTCACAGGGAATGTATATACAGTGATACAGTCACACAGTAACTCTTTATCTCCCAGTCACAGGGAATGTATATACAGTGATACAGTCACACAGTAACTCTTTATCTCCCAGTCACAGGGAATGTATATACAGTGATACAGTCACACAGTAACTCTTTATCTCCCAGTCACAGGGAATGTATATACAGTGATACAGTCACACAGTAACTCTTTATCTCCCAGTCACAGGGAATGTATATACAGTGATACAGTCACACAGTAACTCTTTATCTCCCAGTCACAGGGAATGTATATACAGTGATACAGTCACACAGTAACTCTTTATCTCCCAGTCACAGGGAATGTATATACAGCGATACAGTCACAGTAACTCTTTATCCCCCAGTCACAGGGAATGTATATACAGTGATACAGTCACACAGTAACTCTTTATCTCCCAGTCACAGGGAATGTATATACAGTGATACAGTCACACAGTAACTCTTTATCTCCCAGTC
>NW_026968916.1:0-62894 GCF_028390025.1 Pseudophryne corroboree
CCCCCATTATTCCCCCAGTGTTCCTCTTGTCTCCCCCCATTATTCCCTCTGTGTTCCTCTTGTCTCCCCCCGTTATTACCCCAGTGTTCCTCTTGTCTCCCCCCATTATTCCCCCTTTGTTCCTTCTGTTATTCCCTCTGTGTTCCTCTTGTCATCCCCAG
Source organism: Pseudophryne corroboree (assembly GCF_028390025.1). Taxonomy (NCBI): domain Eukaryota; kingdom Metazoa; phylum Chordata; class Amphibia; order Anura; family Myobatrachidae; genus Pseudophryne; species Pseudophryne corroboree. The sequence goes on from NW_026968916.1 coordinate 162, forward strand.
TTATTCCCCCAGTGTTCCTCTTGTCATCCCCAGTAATTCCCTCTGTGTTCCTCTTGTCATCCCCAGTTATTCCCCGTGTTCCTCTTGTCTCCCCCAGTTATTCCCCGTGTTCCTCTTGTCTCCCCCCATTATTCCCTGTGTTCCTCTTGTCTCCCCCCATTATTCCCATGTGTTCCTCTTGTCTCCCCCCCATTATTTCCCCTGTGTTCCTCTTGTCTCCCCCCCATTATTTCCCCTGTGTTCCTCTTGTCATCCGGTTATTCCCTCTGTGTTCCTCTTGTCATCCCCAGTTTTTCCCCGTGTTCCTCTTGTCTCCCCCCGTTATTCCCCGTGTTTCTCTTGTCACCCCCCGTTATTCCCCCAGTGTTCCTCTTGTCACCCCCCGTTATTCCCCCAGTGTTCCTCTTGTCTCCCCCCGTTATTCCCCTGTGTTCCTCTTGCCACCCCCCATTATTCCCCCAGTGTTTCTCTTATCACCCCCCGTTATTCCCCCAGTGTTTCTCTTGTCTCCCCCCGTTATTCCCCCAGTGTTCCTTTGTCACCCCCCGTTATTCCCCCAGTGTTCCTCATGCCCCCCCCATTATTTCCCCTTTGTTCCTTCTGTTATTCCCCGTGTTCCTCTTGTCTCCCCCCGTTATTCCCCCAGTGTTCCTCTTGTCTCCCCCCATTATTCCCAGTGTTCCTCTTGTCTCCCCCCATTATTCTCCCTGTGTTCCTCTTGTCGCCCCCCGTTATTACCCCAGTGTTCCTCTTGTCACCCCCCGTTATTCCCCCAGTGTTCCTCTTGCCACCCCCCGTTATTCCCCCAGTGTTCCTCATGTCCCCCCCCCCATTATTTCCCCTTTGTTCCTTCTGTTATTCCCCATGTTCCTATTGTCTCCCCCCGTTATTCCCCCAGTGTTCCTCTTGTCTCCACCCCATTATTTCCCCTTTGTTCCTTCTGTTATTCCCCCTGTGTTCCTCTTGTCACCCCCCATTATTCCCCCAGTGTTCCTCTTGTCTCCCCCCATTACTCCCCCTTTGTTCCTTCTGCTATTCCCTCTGTGTTCCTCTTGTCATCCCCAGTTATTCCCTCTGTGTTCTTCGTCATCCCCAGTTATTCTCCGTGTTCCTCTTGTCCCCCCCCCCGTTATTCCCTGTGTTCCTCTTGTCAGCCCCCGTAATTCCCCCAGTGTTCCTCTTGTCACCTCCCGTTATTCCCCCAGTGTTCCTCTTGTCACCCCCCGTTATTCACCCAGTGTTTCTCTTGTCACCCGCCGTTATTTCCCCAGTGTTCCTCTTGTCTCCCCCCGTTATTCCCCGTGTTCCTCTTGTCACCCCCGTTATTCCCTTAGTGTTTCGCTTGCCTCCCCCCGTTATTACCCCAGTGTTCCTCTTGTCCCCCCCATTATTTCCCTTTTTTTCCTTCTGTTATTCCCCGTGTTCCTCTTGTCATCCCCAGTAATTCCCTCTGTGTTCCTCTTGTCATCCCCAGTTATTCCCCGTGTTCCTCTTGTCTCCCCCCATTATTTCCCCTGTGTTCCTCTTGTCTCCCCCCCATTATTTCCCCTGTGTTCCTCTTGTCATCCCCAGTTATTCCCTCTGTGTTCCTCTTGTCATCCCCAGTTATTCCCCGTGTTCCTCTTGTCTCCCCCCGTTAATCCCCCAGTAATTCTCTTGTCACCCCCCGTTATTCCCCCAGTAATTCTCTTGTCACCCCCCGTTATTCCCCCAGTGTTCCTCTTGTCACCCCCCGTTATTCCCCCAGTGTTCCTCTTGTCACCCCCCGTTATTCCCCCAGTGTTTCTCTTGTCATCCCCAGTTATTCCCCATGTTACTCTTGTCTCCCCCCGTTATTCCCTGTGTTCCTCTTGTCTCCCCCCGTTATTCCCCGTGTTCCTCTTGTCTCCCCCCCATTATTCCCCCAGTGTTCCTCTTGTCACCCCCCCATTATTTCCCCTGTGTTCCTCTTGTCATCCCCAGTTATTCCCCCTTTGTTCCTTCTGTTATTCCCTCTGTGTTCCTCTTGTTATTCCCCCAGTGTTCCTCTTGTCATCCCCAGTTATTCCCTGTGTGTTCCCCTTGTCATCCCCAGTTATTCCCCCAGTGTTCCTCTTGTCTCCCCCAGTTATTCCCTGTGTTTCTCTTGTCACTCCCCGTTATTCCCCCAGTGTTTCTCTTGTCACCCCCGTTATTCCCCCAGTGTTCCTCTTGTCTCCCCCCATTATTCCCCTTGTGTTCCTCTTGTCTCCCCCCATTATTCCCCCTTTGTTCCTTCTGTTGTTATTCCCTCTGTGTTCCTCTTGTCATCCCCAGTTATTCCCCACGTGTTCCTCTTGTCATCCCCAGTTATTCCCTCTGTGTTCCTCTTGTCATCCCCAGTTATTCCCCGTGTTCCTCTTGTCTCCCCCTGTTATTCCCCCAGTGTTCCTCTTGTCCCCCCCATTATTTCCTCTTTGTTCCTTCTGTTATTCCCCGTGTTCCTCTTGTCTCCCCCCGTTATTCCCCCTGTGTTCCTCTTGTCTCCCCCCATTATTCCCCCAGTGTTCCTCTTGCCACCCCCCGTTATTCCCCCAGTGTTCCTCATGTCCCCCCCCCCATTATTTCCCCTTTGTTCCTTCTGTTATTCCCCGTGTTCCTATTGTCTCCCCCCGTTATTCCCCCAGTGTTCCTCTTGTCACCACCCCATTATTTCCCCTTTGTTCCTTCTGTTATTCCCCCTGTGTTCCTCTTGTCACCCCCCATTATTCCCCCAGTGTTCCTCTTGTCTCCCCCCATTACTCCCCCTTTGTTCCTTCTGCTATTCCCTCTGTGTTCCTCTTGTCATCCCCAGTAATTCCCTCTGTGTTCTTCGTCATCCCCAGTTATTCTCCGTGTTCCTCTTGTCTCCCCCCGTTATTCCCTGTGTTCCTCTTGTCAGCCCCCGTAATTGCCCCAGTGTTCCTCTTGTCACCCCCCGTTATTCCCCCAGTGTTCCTCTTGTCACCCCCCGTTATTCACCCAGTGTTTCTCTTGTCACCCGCCGTTATTCCCCCAGTGTTCCTCTTGTCTCCCCCCGTTATTCCCCGTGTTCCTCTTGTCACCCCCGTTATTCCCTTAGTGTTTCGCTTGCCTCCCCCCGTTATTCCCCCAGTGTTCCTCTTGTCCCCCCCATTATTTCCCCTTTGTTCCTTCTGTTATTCCCCGTGTTCCTCTTGTCATCCCCAGTAATTCCCTCTGTGTTCCTCTTGTCATCCCCAGTTATTCCCCGTGTTCCTCTTGTCTCCCCCCATTATTTCCCCTGTGTTCCTCTTGTCTCCCCCCCATTATTTCCCCTGTGTTCCTCTTGTCATCCCCAGTTATTCCCTCTGTGTTCCTCTTGTCATCCCCAGTTATTCCCCGTGTTCCTCTTGTCTCCCCCCGTTATTCCCCCAGTAATTCTCTTGTCACCCCCCGTTATTCCCCCAGTAATTCTCTTGTCACCCCCCGTTATTCCCCCAGTGTTCCTCTTGTCACCCCCCCGTTATTCCCCCAGTGTTCCTCGTCACTCCCCGTTATTCCCCCAGTGTTTCTCTTGTCATCCCCAGTTATTCCCCGTGTTCCTCTTGTCTCCCCCCGTTATTCCCCGTGTTCCTCTTGTCTCCCCCCGTTATTCCCCGTGTTCCTCTTGTCTCCCCCCCATTATTCCCCCAGTGTTCCTCTTGTCACCCCCCCCATTATTTCCCCTGTGTTCCTCTTGTCATCCCCAGTTATTCCCCCTTTGTTCCTTCTGTTATTCCCTCTGTGTTCCTCTTGTTATTCCCCCAGTGTTCCTCTTGTCATCCCCAGATATTCCCTGTGTGTTCCCCTTGTCATCCCCAGTTATTCCCCCAGTGTTCCTCTTGTCTCCCCCCGTTATTCCCTGTGTTTCTCTTGTCACTCACCGTTATTCCCCCAGTGTTTCTCTTGTCACCCCCGTTATTCCCCCAGTGTTCCTATTGTCTCCCCCCATTATTCCCCTTGTGTTCCTCTTGTCTCCCCCCATTATTCCCCCTTTGTTCCTTCTGTTATTCCCTCTGTGTTCCTCTTGTCATCCCCAGTTATTCCCCAAGTGTTCCTCTAGTCATCCCCAGTTATTCCCTCTGTGTTCCTCTTGTCATCCCCAGTTATTCCCCGTGTTCCTCTTGTCTCCCCCCGTTATTCCCCCAGTGTTCCTCTTGTCCCCCCCATTATTTCCTCTTTGTTCCTTCTGTTATTCCCCGTGTTCCTCTTGTCTCCCCCCGTTATTCCCCCTGTGTTCCTCTTGTCTCCCCCCATTATTCCCCCAGTGTTCCTCTTGTCCCCCCCATTATTTCCTCTTTGTTCCTTCTGTTATTCCCCGTGTTCCTCTTGTCTCCCCTCGTTATTCCCCCAGTGCTCCTCTTGTCTCCCCCCATTATTCCCCCAGTGTTCCTCTTGTCTCCCCCCCATTATTTACCCTGTGTTCCTCTTGTCTCCCCCCCATTATTTCCCCAGTGTTCCTCTTATCATCCCAAGTTATTCCCTCTGTGTTCCTCTTGTCTCCCCCCGTTATTCCCTGTGTTCCTCTTGTCTCCCCCCGTTATTCCCCGTGTTCCTCTTGTCACCCCCCGTTATTCCCCCAGTGTTTCTCGTCACCCCCCGTTATTCCCCCAGTGTTTCTCTTGTCACCCCCGCGTTATTCCCCCAGTGTTTCTCTTGTCACCCCCCCGTTATTCCCCCAGTGTTCCTCTTGTCTCCCCCCCATTATTTCCCATTTGTTCCTTCTGTTACTCCCCCTGTGTTCCTCTTGTCACCTCCCGTTATTCCCTTAGTGTTCCTCTTGTCCCCCCCCATTATTTCCCCTTTGTTCCTTCTGTTATTCCCCCTGTGTTCCTCTTGTCTCCCCCCGTTATTCCCCCAGTGTTCCACTTGTCATCCCCAGTTATTCCCTCTGTGTTCCTCGTCACCCCCCGTTATTCACCCAGTGTTTCTCTTGTCACCCCCCGTTATTCCCCCAGTGTTTCTCTTGTCACCCCCCGTTATTCCCCCAGTGTTTCTCTTGTCACACCCCGTTATTCCCCCAGTGTTTCTCTTGTCACCTCCCGTTATTCCCCCAGTGTTTCTCTTGTCACCCCCCGTTATTCCCCCAGTGTTCCTCTTGTCACCCCCGTTATTCCCCCAGTGTTCCTCTTTTTACCCCCCGTTATTCCCTCTGTGTTCCTCTTGTCATCCCCAGTTATTCCCCGTGTTCCTCTTGTCTCCCCCCGTTATTCCCCCAGTGTTCCTCTTGTCCCCCCCATTTTTTCCTCTTTGTTCCTTCTGTTATTCCCCATGTTCCTCTTGTCTCCCCCCGTTATTCCCCGTGTGTTCCTCTTGTCTCCCCCCATTATTCCCCCAGTGTTCCTCTTGTCCCCCCCATTATTTCCTCTTTGTTCCTTCTGTTATTCCCCGTGTTCCTCTTGTCTCCCCCCCATTATTTCCCGTGTTCCTCTTGTCTCCCCCATTATTTCCCCTGTGTTCCTCTTGTCATCCCCAGTTATTCCCTCTGTGTTCCTCTTGTCATCCCCAGTTATTCCCCGTGTTCCTCTTGTCTCCCCCCGTTATTCCCCCAGTGTTTCTCTTGTCACCCCCCGTTATTCCCCCAGTGTTTCTCGTCACCCCCCGTTATTCCCCCAGTGTTTCTCTTGTCACCCCCCGTTATTCCCCCAGTGTTTCTCTTGTCACCCCCCGTTATTACCCCAGTGTTTCTCTTGTCACCCCCGTTATTCCCCCAGTGTTCCTCTTGTCACCCCCCGTTATTCCACCAGTGTTTCTCTTGTCACCCCCGTTATTCCCCCAGTGTTCCTCTTGTCTCCCCCCGTTATTCCCTGTGTTCCTCTTGTCACCCCCGTTATACCCCCAGTGTTTCTCTTGTCACTCCCCGTTATTCCCCCAGTGTTTCTCTTGTCACCCCCCGTTATTCCCCCAGTTTCTCTTGTCTCCCCCCCGTTATTCCCCCAGTGTTCCTCTTGTCCCCCCCATTGTTTCCCCTTTGTTCCTTCTGTTATTCCCCGTGTTCCTCTTGTCTCCCCCCGTTATTCCCCCAGTGTTCCTCTTGTCTCCCCCCATTATTCCCCAAGTGTTCCTCTTGTCTCCCCCCATTATTCCCCCTTTGTTCCTTCTGTTATTCCCTCTGTGTTCCTCTTGTCATCCCCAGTTATTCCCCAAGTGTTCCTCTTGTCATCCCCAGTTATTCCCTGTGTGTTCCTCTTGTCATCCCCAGTTATTCCCTTGTGTTCCCCTTGTCATCCCCAGTTATTCCCCGTGTTCCTCTTGTCTCCCCCCGTTATTCCCCGTTTTCCTCTTGTCTTCCCCCCATTATTTCCCCTGTGTTCCTCTTGTCACTCCCCATTATTCCCCCAGTGTTCCTCTTGTCACCCTCCGTTATTCCCCCAGTGTTCCTCTTGTCACCCCCCGTTATTCCCCCAGTGTTCCTCTTGTCACCCCCCGTTATTCCCCCTGTGTTCCTCTTGTCACCCCCCGTTATTCCCCCAGTGTTCCTCTTGTCACCCCGTTATTCCAGTGTTCCTCTTGTCTCCCCCCGTTATTCCCCGTGTTCCTCTTGTCTCCCCCCCGTTATTCCCCGTGTTCCTCTTGTCTCCCCCCATTATTCCCAGTGTTCCTCTTGTCTCCCACCATTATTCCCACAGTGTTCCTCTTGTCTCCCCCCATTATTCCTTCTGTTATTCCCTCTGTGTTCCTCTTGTCATCCCCAGTTATTCCCCCAGTGTTCCTCTTGTCTCCCCCCATTATTCCCCCTTTGTTCCTTGTTATTCCCTCTGTGTTCCTCTTGTCATCCCCAGTTATTCCCCCAGTGTTCCTCTTGTCCCCCCCATTATTTCCCCTTTGTTCCTTCTGTTATTCCCCGTGTTCCTCTTGTCTCCCCCGTTATTACCCCAGTGTTCCTCTTGTCTCCCCCCATTATTCCCCCTTTGTTCTTTCTGTTATTCCCTCTGTGTTCCTCTTGTCATCCCCAGTTATTCCCCCAGTGTTCCTCTTGTCTCCCCCCATTACTCCCCCTTTGTTCCTTCTGCTATTCCCTCTGTGTTCCTCTTGTCATCCCCAGTAATTCCCTCTGTGTTCTTCGTCATCCCCAGTTATTCTCCGTGTTCCTCTTGTCTCCCCCCGTTATTCCCTGTGTTCCTCTTGTCAGCCCCCGTAATTGCCCCAGTGTTCCTCTTGTCACCCCCCGTTATTCCCCCAGTGTTCCTCTTGTCACCCCCCGTTATTCACCCAGTGTTTCTCTTGTCACCCGCCGTTATTCCCCCAGTGTTCCTCTTGTCTCCCTCCGTTATTCCCCGTGTTCCTCTTGTCACCCCCGTTATTCCCTTAGTGTTTCGCTTGCCTCCCCCCGTTATTACCCCAGTGTTCCTCTTGTCCCCCCCATTATTTCCCCTTTGTTCCTTCTGTTATTCCCCGTGTTCCTCTTGTCATCCCCAGTAATTCCCTCTGTGTTCCTCTTGTCATCCCCAGTTATTCCCCGTGTTCCTCTTGTCTCCCCCCATTATTTCCCCTGTGTTCCTCTTGTCTCCCCCCCATTTTTTCCCCTGTGTTCCTCTTGTCATCCCCAGTTATTCCCTCTGTGTTCCTCTTGTCATCCCCAGTTATTCCCCGTGTTCCTCTTGTCTCCCCCCGTTATTCCCCCAGTAATTCTCTTGTCACCCCCCGTTATTCCCCCAGTAATTCTCTTGTCACCCCCCGTTATTCCCCCAGTGTTCCTCTTGTCACCCCGTTATTCCCCCAGTGTTCCTCGTCACTCCCCGTTATTCCCCCAGTGTTTCTCTTGTCATCCCCAGTTATTCCCCGTGTTCCTCTTGTCTCCCCCCGTTATTCCCCGTGTTCCTCTTGTCTCCCCCCGTTATTCCCCGTGTTCCTCTTGTCTCCCCCCCATTATTCCCCCAGTGTTCCTCTTGTCACCCCCCCATTATTTCCCCTGTGTTCCTCTTGTCATCCCCAGTTATTCCCTTTGTTCCTTCTGTTATTCCCTCTGTGTTCCTCTTGTTATTCCCCCAGTGTTCCTCTTGTCATCCCCAGATATTCCCTGTGTGTTCCCCTTGTCATCCCCAGTTATTCCCCCAGTGTTCCTCTTGTCTCCCCCCGTTATTCCCTGTGTTTCTCTTGTCACTCACCGTTATTCCCCCAGTGTTTCTCTTGTCACCCCCGTTATTCCCCCAGTGTTCCTCTTGTCTCCCCCCATTATTCCCCCTGTGTTCCTCTTGTCTCCCCCCATTATTCCCCCTTTGTTCCTTCTGTTATTCCCTCTGTGTTCCTCTTGTCATCCCCAGTTATTCCCCAAGTGTTCCTCTAGTCATCCCCAGTTATTCCCTCTGTGTTCCTCTTGTCATCCAAAGTTATTCCCCGTGTTCCTCTTGTCTCCCCCCGTTATTCCCCCAGTGTTCCTCTTGTCCCCCCCATTATTTCCTCTTTGTTCCTTCTGTTATTCCCCGTGTTCCTCTTGTCTCCCCCCGTTATTCCCCCTGTGTTCCTCTTGTCTCCCCCCATTATTCCCCCAGTGTTCCTCTTGTCCCCCCATTATTTCCTCTTTGTTCCTTCTGTTATTCCCTGTGTTCCTCTTGTCTCCCCTCGTTATTCCCCCAGTGCTCCTCTTGTCTCCCCCCATTATTCCCCCAGTGTTCCTCTTGTCTCCCCCCCATTATTTACCCTGTGTTCCTCTTGTCTCCCCCCCATTATTTCCCCAGTGTTCCTCTTATCATCCCAAGTTATTCCCTCTGTGTTCCTCTTGTCTCCCCCTGTTATTCCCTGTGTTCCTCTTGTCTCCCCCCGTTATTCCCCGTGTTCCTCTTGTCACCCCCCGTTATTCCCCCAGTGTTTCTCGTCACCCCCCGTTATTCCCCCAGTGTTTCTCTTGTCACCCCCCCGTTATTCCCCCAGTGTTTCTCTTGTCACCCCCCCGTTATTCCCCCAGTGTTCCTCTTGTCTCCCCCCCATTATTTCCCATTTGTTCCTTCTGTTACTCCCCCTGTGTTCCTCTTGTCACCTCCCGTTATTCCCCCAGTGTTCCTCTTGTCCCCCCCCATTATTTCCCCTTTGTTCCTTCTGTTATTCCCCCTGTGTTCCTCTTGTCTCCCCCCGTTATTCCCCCAGTGTTCCTCTTGTCATCCCCAGTTATTCCCTCTGTGTTCCTCGTCACCCCCCGTTATTCACCCAGTGTTTCTCTTGTCACCCCCCGTTATTCCCCCAGTGTTTTTCTTGTCACCCCCCGTTATTCCCCCAGTGTTTCTCTTGTCACACCCCGTTATTCCCCCAGTGTTTCTCTTGTCACCCCCCGTTATTCCCCGTGTTTCTCTTGTCACCCCCCGTTATTCCCCCAGTGTTCCTCTTGTCACCCCCGTTATTCCCCCAGTGTTCCTCTTGTCACCCCCCGTTATTCCCTCTGTGTTCCTCTTGTCATCCCCAGTTATTCCCCGTGTTCCTCTTGTCTCCCCCCGTTATTCCCCCAGTGTTCCTCTTGTCCCCCCCATTATTTCCTCTTTGTTCCTTCTGTTATTCCCCATGTTCCTCTTGTCTCCCCCCGTTATTCCCCGTGTGTTCCTCTTGTCTCCCCCCATTATTCCCCCAGTGTTCCTCTTGTCCCCCCCATTATTTCCTCTTTGTTCCTTCTGTTATTCCCCGTGTTCCTCTTGTCTCCCCCCCATTATTTCCCGTGTTCCTCTTGTCTCCCCCATTATTTCCCCTGTGTTCCTCTTGTCATCCCCAGTTATTCCCTCTGTGTTCCTCTTGTCATCCCGTTATTCCCCGTGTTCCTCTTGTCTCCCCCCGTTATTCCCCCAGTGTTTCTCTTGTCACCCCCCGTTATTCCCCCAGTGTTTCTCGTCACCCCCCGTTATTCCCCCAGTGTTTCTCGTCACCCCCCGTTATTCCCCGTGTTTCTCTTGTCACCCCCCGTTATTACCCCAGTGTTTCTCTTGTCACCCCCGTTATTCCCCCAGTGTTCCTCTTGTCATCCCCAGTTATTCCCCCAGTGTTTCTCTTGTCACCCCCCGTTATTCCACCAGTGTTTCTCTTGTCACCCCCGTTATTCCCCCAGTGTTCCTCTTGTCTCCCCCCGTTATTCCCTGTGTTCCTCTTGTCACCCCCGTTATACCCCCAGTGTTTCTCTTGTCACTCCCCGTTATTCCCCCAGTGTTTCTCTTGTCACCCCCTGTTATTCCCCCAGTTTCTCTTGTCTCCCCCCCGTTATTCCCCCAGTGTTCCTCTTGTCCCCCCCATTGTTTCCCCTTTGTTCCTTCTGTTATTCCCCGTGTTCCTCTTGTCTCCCCCGTTATTCCCCCAGTGTTCCTCTTGTCTCCCCCCATTATTCCCCAAGTGTTCCTCTTGTCTCCCCCCATTATTCCCCCTTTGTTCCTTCTGTTATTCCCTCTGTGTTCCTCTTGTCATCCCCAGTTATTCCCCAAGTGTTCCTCTTGTCATCCCCAGTTATTCCCTGTGTGTTCCTCTTGTCATCCCCAGTTATTCCCTTGTGTTCCCCTTATCATCCCCAGTTATTCCCCGTGTTCCTCTTGTCTCCCCCCGTTATTCCCCGTTTTCCTCTTGTCTTCCCCCCATTATTTCCCCTGTGTTCCTCTTGTCACTCCCCATTATTCCCCCAGTGTTCCTCTTGTCACCCTCCGTTATTCCCCCAGTGTTCCTCTTGTCACCCCCCGTTATTCCCCCAGTGTTCCTCTTGTCACCCCATTATTCCCCCTGTGTTCCTCTTGTCACCCCCCGTTATTCCCCCAGTGTTCCTCTTGTCACCCCGTTATTCCAGTGTTCCTCTTGTCTCCCCCCGTTATTCCCCGTGTTCCTCTTGTCTCCCCCCGTTATTCCCCGTGTTCCTCTTGTCTCCCCCCATTATTCCCAGTGTTCCTCTTGTCTCCCCCCATTATTCCCACAGTGTTCCTCTTGTCTCCCCCCATTATTCCCACAGTGTTCCTCTTGTCTCCCTCCATTATTCCTTCTGTTATTCCCTCTGTGTTCCTCTTGTCATCCCCAGTTATTCCCCCAGTGTTCCTCTTGTCCCCCCCATTATTTCCCCTTTGTTCCTTCTGTTATTCCCTGTGTTCCTCTTGTCTCCCCCGTTATTACCCCAGTGTTCCTCTTGTCTCCCCCCATTATTCCCCCTTTGTTCTTTCTGTTATTCCCTCTGTGTTCCTCTTGTCATCCCCAGTTATTCCCCCAGTGTTCCTCTTGTTATTCCCTCTGTGTTCCTCTTGTCATCCCCAGTTATTCCCCGTGTTCCTCTTGTCTCCCCCCGTTATTCCCCGTGTTCCTCTTGTCTCCCCCCGTTATTCCCAGTGTTCCTCTTGTCTCCCCCCGTTATTCCCCCAGTGTTCCTCTTGTCCCCCCCATTATTTCCCCTTTGTTCCTTGTTATTCCCCGTGTTCCTCTTGTCTCCCCCCGTTATTACCACAGTGTTCCTCTTGTCTCCCCCCATTATTCCCCCTTTGTTCTTTCTGTTATTCCCTCTGTGTTCCTCTTGTCATCCCGTTATTCCCCCAGTGTTCCTCTTGTTATTCCCTCTGTGTTCCTCTTGTCATCCCCAGTTATTCCCCGTGTTCCTCTTGTCTCCCCCCGTTATTCCCCGTGTTCCTCTTGTCTCCCCCCGTTATTCCCCCAGTGTTCCTCTTGTCTCCCCCCATTATTACCCCAGTGTTCCTCTCGTCTCCCCCCATTATTTCCCCTGTGTTCCTCTTGTCTACCCCCCATTATTTCCCCTGTGTTCCTCTTGTCTCCCCCCATTATTCCCCCTTTGTTCTTTCTGTTATTCCCTCTGTGTTCCTCTTGTCATCCCGTTATTCCCCCAGTGTTCCTCTTGTTATTCCCTCTGTGTTCCTCTTGTCATCCCCAGTTATTCCCTGTGTTCCTCTTGTCTCCCCCCGTTATTCCCCGTGTTCCTCTTGTCTCCCCCCGTTATTCCCCCAGTGTTCCTCTTGTCTCCCCCCATTATTACCCCAGTGTTCCTCTCGTCTCCCCCCATTATTTCCCCTGTGTTCCTCTTGTCTACCCCCCATTATTTCCCCTGTGTTCCTCTTGTCATCACCAGTTATTCCCCGTGTTCCTCTTGTCATCCCCAGTTATTCCCCGTGTTCCTCTTGTCATCCCCAGTTATTCCCTGTGTTCCTCTTGTCTCCAGGGCCGGTCCTATAATTACGCTAATTACGCAGACGAGTAAGGCGCCGCACATAGAGGGCGCTCACTCAATCTGCAGTGCTAGCAGCGCTCAGCACAGCACGCACAGTATTACTCACTGTGTCTGTGCTGCTGCGGCTGCCTCCTCGGCGAACGCGGCTCCTCCTCCTCCCTCTGTGCATTTCTGTAATGAGCGGCAGGACGTCATGACGTCATGACGTCACGCCGAACATTACAACATGCGCAACATGTCACCGTGCGCTTGGGCAGGAAGCCCGCCGCCGCCAGCTGCCAGCCCGCGCCTACTACTGCCTGCTTCCCACGGCCACAGTTGACTGACCGCGTCCGCCGCCGGAGACATCTTCAGCGGGTTATTCCCGCGCACAGGCCGCACTGCTGGCTGCCCGGCTGACTGAGAAGGTAGAGACCTGTTATCCATTCCTGGCTGATTCCTGGGCTGACAGGCTCAGTGCAGGGCCGGCCCTATTAAATATAAATATATAAAATATATTCAGTGGCATATTTATATAATATATTATTTATATATAGACAGACTAGTCTATATTTATTACAGAGAGGGCAGAGCACTGCAGTCTTCTGCACACGTGTGCTGTTGCCTGTTGCAATTTTTTCAGTGGGCAGGGGGCTCAAAACTTGCAGATGGCCCCCTCATTATTATAATGCCACTGGCATTATAATGCCACAGTAGAATTATAATTAATAAGTGGGCCATCTGCAAGTTTTGAGCCCCCTGCCCACTGAAAAAAATTGCAACAGGCAACAGCACACATGTGCAGAAGACTGCAGTGCTCTGCTCCCTCTGTAATAAATATAGAAGTCTGTCTATATAATATATATATATATATATATATTTTTTTTTTCTCTGACGTCCTAGTGGATGCTGGGTACTCCGTAAGGACCATGGGGAATAGACGGGCTCCGCAGGAGACTGAGTACTCTAAAGAAAGATTAGGTACTATCTGGTGTGCACTGGCTCCTCCCTCTATGCCCCTCCTCCAGACCTCAGTTAGAATCTGTGCCCGGCCAGAGCTGGGTGCTCCTAGGAGGCTCTCCTGAGCCTGCTAGAAAAATAAAGTATTAGGTTTTTTATTTTCAGTGAGCTTCTGCTGGCAACAGACTAACTGCTACGTGGGACTGAGGGGAGAGAAGCGAACCTACCTAACTGCAGCTAGGTTGCGCTTCTTAGGCTACTGGACACCATTAGCTCCAGAGGGATCGAACACACTTACCATACCTCGATCGTCCGTTCCCGGAGCCGCGCCGCCATCCCCCTTGCAGAGCCAGAAGTACAGAAGACCAGGCAGAAGCAAGAAGACATTGAAATCGGCGGCATGAAGACTCTGTCTTCACTTTTAGGTAGCGCACAGCACTGCAGCTGTGCGCCATTGCTCCCACTGCACACCACACACTCCGGTCACTGTAGGGTGCAGGGCGCTGGGGGTGGGGGGCGCCCTGTGCAGCAATTTGCGTACCTTTGGCAAGTATGAACATATATACAGTCCCAGACTGTATATATGTAAAAACCCCCACCATTTTTACTCATAAGAAGCTGGACATAAGAAGCTGCCGCTGACAGGGCGGAGCTTCTTCCTCAGCACTAACCAGCGCCATTGTTTTCTTCACAGCTCCCCAGACTCTCCCCTGCAGTATCCAGATACAAGAAGGGCAAAAGAGGAGGTGGGGGGGGGGCACATATATTTAGGCGCAAAAACATTATTATCAGCAGCTACTGGGTGGACACTAATTATAGTGTAATCCCTGGGTTATAATAGCGCTGTGGTGTGTGCTGGCATACTCCTTCTCTGTCTCCCCAAAAGCCTTTGTGGGGTCCTCTCCTCAGTCATAGCATTCCCTGTGTGTGTGCGGTGTGTCGGTACCTCAGTGTCGACATGTTTGATGAGGAAGGGTACGTGGAGGCGGAGCAAGGGCATATGGATGGGGTGTTCCCGCCGACGGTGCAGACACCTGACTGGATGGATATGTGGAAGGTTAAATGTAAACTTGCATAAAAGGTTGGACAGGGGTCTCATAAGCGTCCACTATCCCAGTTAATTGACACAGATGTCGACACGGAGTCTGCCTCCAGTGTCGACTATGATAATGCACAGTTACAGCCAGATTGGCGGTAAAGTATTCAATATGTGTTTATTGTAATAAGATGATTTGCATGTCACTGATGACTCATCTGTCCCTGACACAAGTGTACACAGGTGTAAGGGGAAGAAAGCTGAGGTAATTTTCCCTCCTCTCATGAGGAAAAATAGCGGGAATCTCCAGACAAGAGACTGCAGTTTCCCACAAAGATTTCTCAGGCAGTATCCTTTCCCCACTAGGGCCAGGATAAGATGAGAATCTTCCCCTAGGGTGTCACAAAGGGCAGCCCTGATGTTACAGCTATTCTCCGGGATCCTGCAGATAGCGTGCACATTCTGGTACACTACTCAGACCGGCGATGGGGTCGGCATGGGTTTATAGCGCTGTGTCAGTGGGGACAGGTACCTTATCAGCAGAGATAGAGACCCTAGTATGTATGTATGTGTGTGTGTATATATATATATATATATATATATATGTATGTATATAATATATATGCGCCATAGAGACATGAGTATACTGGGTCCTAGTGTCAAAGCTATGTCGATCTCTGCTTGACGTGTCCTGTACAATATGCAATGGACAGATGATGCCGACTTAAGAGGCATATGGAAGGCTGAGGATTGTGTGGAAAAGGGTTTGGTCTCCACGGCTATATCTGGTAATTCTGATATTTTGCCTTATATCCCTGCACAGCCTAGGAAAGCACGTCATTATTAAATGCAGCTTTTCGAATAAAGAAACAAGAAAGTCCGAAATAGGTCCTTTCTTGCCAGAGGCGGGGGCAGAGAAAACAGAAGTCCTCCCCGGCCTCTACAAAAATCCACCACATGTCACTGGGGCTCCACAGGTGGAGCTAGGCCCGGTGGGGGTACGCCTTCGGGAGTTCAGCCACAAGTGGGTTCGCTCCCTGTTAGATCCTTGGGCTATAGATATTGTGTCTCAGGGATACAAGCTGGACTTTAAGAAAAAATGCCCCCTCACCGACGGCCCTGACTGTTTTCCCTCACTAGATGAAAACAGTGTGAACTGCATATCACAAATTGTATTTCTCTGACGTCCTAGTGGATGCTGGGGACTCCGTCAGGACCATGGGGGAATAGCGGCTCCGCAGGAGACAGGGCACAAAAGTAAAAGCTTTAGGATCAGGTGGTGTGCACTGGCTCCTCCCCCTATGATCCTCCTCCAAGCCTCAGTTAGATTTTTGTGCCCGGCCGAGAAGGGTGCAATCTAGGTGGCTCTCCTAAAGAGCTGCTTAGAGTAAAAGTTTTGTTAGGTTTTTTATTTTCAGTGAGTCCTGCTGGCAACAGGCTCACTGCATCGAGGGACTTAGGGGAGAGAAGTGAACTCACCTGCGTGCAGGATGGATTGGCTTCTTAGGCTACTGGACACCATTAGCTCCAGAGGGAGTCGGAACACAGGTCTCACCCTGGGGTTCGTCCCGGAGCCGCGCCGCCAACCCCCTTGCAGATGCCGAAAAGTGAAGAGGTCCAGAAACCGGCGGCAGAAGACTTTTCAGTCTTCATAAGGTAGCGCACAGTACTGCAGCTGTGCGCCATTGTTGTCAGGTCACTGAGGGTGCAGGGCGCTGGGGGGAACGCCCTGGGCAGCAATGATAGTACCTTATTCTGGCTAAAAATACATCACATATAGCCCCTGGGGGCTATATGGATGTATTTAACCCCTGCCAGGTCTCAGAAAAACGGGAGAAGAAGCCCGCCGAAAAGGGGGCGGGGCCTATTCTCCTCAGCACACAGCGCCATTTTCCCTCACAGAAATGCTGGTGGGAAGGCTCCCAGGCTCTCCCCTGCACTACACTACAGAAACAGGGTTAAAACAGAGAGGGGGGGCACTTATTTGGCGATATGACTATATATATTAAAATGCTATAAGGGAAAAACACTTATATAAAGGTTGTCCCTGTATAATTATAGCGCTCTGTTGTGTGCTGGCATACTCTCCCTCTGTCTCCCCAAAGGGCTAGTGGGGTCCTGTCCTCTATCAGAGCATTCCCTGTGTGTCGGTACGTGTGTGTCGACATGTATGAGGACGATGTTGGTGAGGAGGCGGAGCAATTGCCTGTAATGGTGATGTCACTCTCTAGGGAGTCGACACCGGAATGGATGGCTTATTTAAGGAATTACGTGATAATGTCAACACGCTGCAAGGTCGGTTGACGACATGAGACGGCCGGCAAACCAATTAGTACCTGTCCAGGCGTCTCAAACACCGTCAGGGGCGTTAAAACGTCCTTTTACCTCAGTCGGTCGACACGGACACTGACTCCAGTGTCGACGGTGAAGAAACAAACGTATTTTCCTTTAGGGCCACACGTTACTTGTTAAGGGCAATGAAGGAGGTGTTACCCTTTTTTGTGGTACTTGTAGTATCAGAAATATGTATTATGTGGAGTGTGAAAAAACTACCTGTAGTTTTTCCTGAATCAGATAAATTAAATGAAGTGTGTGATGATGCGTGGGTTTCCCCCGATAGAAAATTATTGGCGGTATACCCTTTCCCGCCAGAAGTTAGGGCGCGTTGGGAAACACCCCTTAGGGTGGATAAGGCGCTCACACGCTTATCAAAACAAGTGGCGGTACCGTCTCCAGATAGGGCCGCCCTCAAGGAGCCAGCTGATAGGAGGCTGGAAAATATCCTAAAAAGTATATACACACATACTGGTGTTATACTGCGACCAGCGATCGCCTCAGCCTGGATGTGCAGCGCTGGGGTGGCTTGGTCGGATTCCCTGACTGAAAATATTGATACCCTTGACAGGGACAGTATTTTATTGACTATAGAGCATTTAAAGGATGCATTTCTATATATGCGAGATGCACAGAGGGATATTTGCACTCTGGCATCAAGAGTAAGTGCGATGTCCATATCTGCCAGAAGTTGTTTATGGACACGACAGTGGTCAGGTGATGCAGATCCCAAACGGCACATGGAAGTATTGCCGTATAAAGGAGAAAAATACAACGTCTTTTCAGCCTCAGTCCTTTCGTCCCCATAAGGGCAAGCGGGCAAAAGGCCAGTCATATCTGCCATGGGATAGAGGAAAGGGAAGAAGACTGCAGCAGGCAGCCCATTCCCAGAAACAGAAGCCCTCCACCGCTTCTGCCAAGTCCTCAGCATGACGCTGGGGCCGTACAAGCGGACTCAGGTGCCGTGGGGGGGGTCGTCTCAAGAGTTTCAGCACGCAGTGGGCTCACTCGCAAGTGGACCCCTGGATCCTACAAGTAGTATCCCAGGGGTACAGATTGGAAATTCGAGACGTCTCCCCCTCGCAGGTTCCTGAAGTCTGCTTTACCAACGTCTCCCTCCGACAGGGAGGCAGTAGTGGAAACAATTCACAAGCTGTATTCCCAGCAGGTGATAATCAAAGTACCCCTCCTACAACAAGGAAAGGGGTATTATTCCACACTATATTGTGGTACTGAAGCCAGACGGCTCGGTGAGACCTATTTCTAAATCTGAAATAGTTGAACTCTTACATACAAAGGTTCAAATCAAGATGGAGTCACTCAGAGCAGTGATAGCGAACCAGGAAGAAGGGGACTATATGGTGTCCCGGGACATCAGGAATGCTTACCTCCATGTCCCAATTTGCCCTTCTCACCAAGGGTACCTCAGGTTCGTGGTACAGAACTGTCACTATCAGTTTCAGACGCTGCCGGTTGGATTGTCCACGGCATCCCGGGTCCTTACCAAGGTAATGGCCGAAATGATGATTCTTCTTCAAAGAAAATGGACGATCTCCTGATAGGGGCAAGGTCCAGAGAACAGTTGGAGGTCGGAGTAGCACTATCTCAAGTAGTTCTACGACAGCACGGGTGGATTCTAAATATTCCAAAACCGCAGCTGTTTCCGACGACACGTCTGCTGTTCCTAGGGATGATTCTGGACACAGTCCAGAAAAAGGTGTTTCTCCCGGAGAAGAAAGCCAGGGAGTTATCCGAGCTAGTCAGGAACCTCCTAAAACCAGGAAAAGTGTCAGTGCATCATTGCACAAGGGTCCTGGGAAAAATGGTGGCTTCTTACGAAGCGATTCCATTCGGTAGATTTCACGCAAGAACTTTTCAGTGGGATCTGCTGGAAAAATGGTCCGGATCGCATCTTCAGATGCATCAGCGGATAACCCTGTCTCCAAGGACAAGGGTGTTTCTTCTGCGGTGGCTGCAGAGTGCTCATCTACTAAAGGGCCGCAGATTCGGCATTCAGGACTGGGTCCTGGTGACCACGGATGCCAGCCTGAGAGGCTGGGGAGCAGTCACACAGGGAAAAAATTTCCAGGGAGTGTGATCAAGTCTGGAGACTTCTCTCCACATAAATATACTGGAGCTAAGGGCAATTTACAATGTTCTAAGCTTAGCAAGACCTCTGCTTCAAGGTCAGCCGGTATTGATCCAGTGGGACAACATCACGGCAGTCGCCCACGTAAACAGACAGGGCGGCACAAGAAGCAGGAGGGCAATGGCAGAAACTGCAAGGATTCTTCGCTGGGCGAAAAATCATGTGATAGCACTGTCAGCAGTGTTCATTCCGGGAGTGGACAACTGGGAAGCAGACTTCCTCAGCAGGCACGACCTCCACCCGGGAGAGTGGGGACTTCATCGGGAAGTATTCCACATGATTGTGAACCGTTGGGAAAGACCAAAGGTGGACATGATGGCGTCCCGCCTGAACAAAAAACTGGACAGGTATTGCGCCAGGTCAAGAGACCCTCAAGCAATATCTGTGGACGTTCTGGTAACACCGTGGGTGTACCAGTCGGTGTATGTGTTCCCTCTTCTGCTTCTCTTAACCAAGGTACTGAGAATTATAAGACGTAGAGGAGTAAGAACTATACTCGTGGCTCCGGATTGGCCAAGAAGGACGTGGCACCCGGAACTTCAAGAAATGCTCACAGAGGACTCATGGCCTCTGCCGCTAAGAAGGGACTTGCTTCAGCAAGTACCAGGTCTGTTCCAAGACTTACCGCGGCTGCGTTTGACGGCATGGCGGTGGAACGCCAGATCCTAAGGGAAAAAGGCATTCCGGAAGAGGTCATTCCTACCCTGGTCAAAGCCAGGAAGGAGGTGACCGCAAAACATTATCACCACATGTGGCGAAAATATGGGGCCAGGAAGGCCCCACGAAGAAATTTCAACTCGGTCGATTCCTGCATTTCCTGCAAACAGGAGTGTCTATGGGCCTCAAATTGGGGTCCATTAAGGTTCAAATTTCGGCCCTGTCAATTTTCTTCCAGAAAGAATTGGCTTCAGTTCCTGAAGTCCAGAAGTTTGTCAAGGGAGTATTGCATATACAACCCCCTTTTTGTGCCTCCAGTGGCACTGTGGGATCTCAACGTAGTTCTGGGATTCCTCAAATCACATTTTAAATCGCTCAAATCTGTGGATTTGAAATATCTCACATGAAAAGTGACCATGCTGTTGGCCCTGGCCTCGGCCAGGCGAGTGTCAGAATTGGCGGCTTTGTCTCACAAAAGCCATATCTGATTGTCCATTCGGACAGGGCAGAGCTGCGGACTCGTCCCCAGTTTCTTCCTAAGGTGGTGTCAGCGTTTCACCTGAACCAGCTTATTGTGGTACCTGCGGCTACTAGGGACTTGGAGGACTCCAAGTTGCTAGATGTTGTCAGGGCCCTGAAAATATAGGTTTTCAGGACGGCTGGAGTCAGGAAAACTGACTCGCTGTTATCCTGTATGCACCCAACAAACTGGGTGCTCTTGCTTCTAAGCAGACGATTGCTCGTTGGATTTGTAGCACATTTCAACTTGCACATTCTGTGGCTGGCCTGCCACAGCCTAAATCTGTCAAGGCCCATTCCACAAGGAAGGTGGGCTCATCCTGGGCGGCTGCCCGAGGGGTCTCGGCATTACAACTCTGCCGAGCAGCTACGTGGTCGGGGGAGAACACGTTTGTAAAATTCTACAAATTTGATACCCTGGCTAAAGAGGACCTGGAGTTCTCTCATTCGGTGCTGCAGAGTCATCCGCACTCTCCCGCCCGTTTGGGAGCTTTGGTATAATCCCCATGGTCCTGACGGAGTCCCCAGCATCCACTAGGACGTCAGAGAAAATAAGATTTTACTTACCGATAAATCTATTTCTCGTAGTCCGTAGTGGATGCTGGGCGCCCATCCCAAGTGCGGATTGTCTGCAATACTTGTACATAGTTATTGTTACAAAAATCGGGTTATTATTGTTGTGAGCCATCTTTTCAGAGGCTCCGCTGTTATCATGCTGTTAACTGGGTTCAGATCACAGGTTGTACAGTGTGATTGGTGTGGCTGGTATGAGTCTTACCCGGGATTCAAAATCCTTCCTTATTGTGTACGCTCGTCCGGGCACAGTATCCTAACTGAGGCTTGGAGGAGGGTCATAGGGGGAGGAGCCAGTGCACACCACCTGATCCTAAAGCTTTTACTTTTGTGCCCTGTCTCCTGCGGAGCCGCTATTCCCCCATGGTCCTGACGGAGTCCCCAGCATCCACTACGGACTACGAGAAATAGATTTATCGGTAAGTAAAATCTTATTATTCAACAGGTGTTGGCCAAGGTTCCCCTCATTCAACAAGGAGGGGATTATTATTTGACCATGTTGTGGTCCCAAAATCAAAAGGTTTGGTCAGACCCATATTGAATTTTAAATCCCTGAACATATACCTGAAAAGGGGCAAGTTCAAGATGGCATCGCTTAGAGCGGTTGTTGTAAGCCTGAAAGGGGGCTCGGGACATAAAGGATGAATACCTTCAGGTCCCCATTTATCCACCTCATCAGGCGTACCTCAGAATTGCGGTACGGGTTTGTCATTACCAGTTTAGACCAAGGTAATGGCGGAAGTGATGGTGATCCTGTGGAAGCAAGGTGTCCCTTTTATCACGCATTTAGAAGATCTCTGCATAAAAGCGAGATCAAAAGAGCAGTTGCTGAACAGCGTATCACTTTCTCTGGAAGTGTAACGGCAACACGACTGGATTCTATATATTCCAAAGTCGCAGTTGGTTCCTACAGCTCATCTGCCTCTCCTAGGCATGATCCTAGACACAGACCAGAAAGGGGTTTATCTCCCTATAGAGAGAGCTCAGGCGCTCGTGACACTGGTCAGGAATCTACCAAAACAGGTGTTAGTGCATCACTGCACTCGAGTCCTGGGTAGGATGGTGGCATCATAAGAGGCCATTCCCTTCGGCAGGTTCCATGCGAGGACCTTCCAGTGGGACTTACTGGACAAGTGGTCCGGATCACATCTTCAGAAGCATCGGTTAATCACCCTATCCCCCAGGGCCAGGGTGTCTCTCCTGTGGTGGCTACAGAGTGCTCACCTTCTCGAGGGCCGCAAATTCGGCATTCAGGACTGGGTCCTGGTGACCACGGATGCAAGCCTCCGAGGGTGGGGGGGCAGTCACAAAGGGAAGAAATTTCCAAGGTCTGTGGTCAAGTCAGGAGTCTTGCCTTCACATTAACATCCTGGACATAAGGGCCATATACAACGCCCTACGTCAAGCAGAGACCCTGCTTCGCGACCAACCGGTTCTGATTCACTCAGACAACATCACCGCAGTGGCTCATGTAAACCGCCAAGGCGGCACAAGGAGCAGGGTGGCAAGGATGGAAGCCACCAGATTTCTTCGCTGGGCGGAGAATCACGTAGGCGCACTGTCAGCAGTGTTCATTCCGGGAGTGGACAACTGGGAAGCAGACTTCCTCAGCAGGCACGACCTCCACCCGGGAGAGTGGGGACTTCATCAAGAAGTTTTCATGCTGATTGCAAGTCGGTGGGAACTGCCACAGGTGGACATGATAGCATCCCGCCTCAACAAAAAGCTACAGCGGTATTGCGCCAGGTCAAGAGACCCTCAGGCGATAGCTGTGGATACGCTAATGACACCGTGGGTGTTCCAGTCGGTGTATGTATTTTCCCCTCTTCATCTCATACCCAAGGAGCTGAGAATCATAAGGAAAGGAGGAGTGAGAACAATACTCATTGTTCCGGATTGGCCAAGAAGAACTTGGTATCCAGATCTGCAAGAGATGCTCACAGAGGACCCATGGCCTCTGCCTCTAAGACGGGCTTTGTTGCAACAGGGGCCCTGACTGTTCCAAGAAGATGGAGCAAATATGTGTGTGAGAGGGTGTCTCCGTCGACAACGCCGACACCTGTTTGGATATGTGTAATTTAGTGCTAAGGTGAATTTATTGCACCAAAGTTTGGAGAACGGACAGGAAATCTACCCATGTCTGTCCTTATGTCGCAGAGACCTTTAGAGTTTCTCAATGTTCACTATCCAAAATAATGGACGCTGAGATCGACACGGCGTTTGACTCCAGTGTCGACTACTATAATGTAAAGTATTCAATGTGATGGCTGAACATTATCACCGTATATGGCAAAAATATGTTGCTCGGTGTGAGGCCAGGAATGCTCCTACAGAGGAATTCCAGCTGGGCCGTTTCCTTCACTTCCTACAGTCGGGAGTGTGTTTGGGCCTAAAATTAGGATCCATTAAGGTCCGGATATCGGGCTTATCCATTTTCTTTCAAAAAGAACTGGTTTCTCTTCCTGAAGCTCAGACCTTTGTGAAGGGAGTGCTGCATATACAGCCCCCGTTTGTGCCTCCAGTGGCACCTTGGGATCTTAACGTGGTGTTGAGTTTCTTGAAATCACATTGGTTTGAACCACTAAAATCAGTGGAATTAAAGTATCTCACGTGGAAGGTGGTCATGCTGTTAGCCTTAGCTTCAGCGTGTGTCGGTATTGGCGGCTTTGTCACACAAAAGCCCCTATCTGGTTTTTCATATGGACAGGGCAGAATTGCGGATTCGTCAGCAATTTCTGCCGAATGTAGCGTCATTTTTCATATGAACCAACCTATTGTGGTGCCTGTAGCTACCAGTGCCTTGGAGGATTCCGAGTTACTAGATGTAGTACGGGCTTTGAAGATTTATGTGGCCAGAACGGCTAAAGTCTGGATAACTGAGTCGCTGTTTATCCTGTACGCATCCAACAAGCTGGGTGCGCCTGCTTCAAAGCAAACTATTGCTCGTTGGATCTGTAACACGATTCAGCAGGCTCATTCTGCGGCTGTGATGCCGCATCCAAAATCAGTAAAGGCTCATTCCACAAGGAAGGTGGGCTCTGCTTGGGCGGCTGCCCGAGGGGTCTCGGCATTACAGCTTTGCCGAGCAGCTACTTGGTCAGGTTCAAACATTTTTGCAAACTTCTACAGGTTTGATACCCTGGCTGTGGAGGACCTTGAGTTTGCTCATTCGGTGCTGCAGAGTCATCTGCCATCTCCCGCCCGTTTGGGAGCTTTGGTATAATCTTCATGGTCCTTACGGAGTCCCCAGCATCCACTTAGGACGTTAGAGAAAATAAGAATTTACTCACCGGTAATTCTATTTCTCGTAGTCCGTAGTGGATGCTGGGCGCCCGTCCCAAGTGCAGACTTTCTGCAATACGTGTATATAGTTATTGCTTAATAAAGGGTTATTGTTATGAGACATCCGTTGAGTGATGCTCAGTTGTTGTTCATACTGTAAACTGGGTGAGGTTATCACAAGTTGTACGGTGTGGCTGGTATGAGTCTTACCCTGGATTCCCAAATCCTTTCCTTGTAATGTCAGCTCTTCCGGGCACAGTTTCCTTAACTGAGGTCTGGAGGAGGGGCATAGAGGGAGGAGCCAGTGCACACCAGATAGTACCTAATCTTTCTTTAGAGTGCCCAGTCTCCTGCGGAGCCTGTCTATTCCCCATGGTCCTTACGGTGTCCCCAGCATCCACTACGGACTACGAGAAATAGAATTACCGGTGAGTAAATTCTTCTTTCTCTGACGTCCTAGTGGATGCGGGGACTCCGTAAGGACCATGGGGAACAGCGGCTCCGCAGGAGACAGGGCACAAGAATAAAAGCTTTAGGATCAGGTGGTGTGCACTGGCTCCTCCCCCTATGACCCTCCTCCAAGCCTCAGTTAGATTTTTGTGCCCGAACGAGAAGGGTGCAGGCTAGGTGGCTCTCCTGAGCTGCTTAGAATAAAAGTGTATTTTAGGTTTTTATTTTCAGTGAGTCCTGCTGGCAACAGGCTCACTGCATCGTGGGACTAAGGGGAGAAGAAACGGACTCACCTGCGTGCAGAGTGGATTGGGTTTCTTAGGCTACTGGACATTAGCTCCAGAGGGACGATCACAGGTTCAGCCTGGATGGGTCCCGGAGCCGCGCCGCCGGCCCCCTTACAGAGCCAGAAGAGCGAAGAGGTCCGGTGAAATCGGCGGCAGAAGACGATCCTGTCTTCAGACTAAGGTAGCGCACAGCACCGCAGCTGTGCGCCATTGCTCTCAGCACACTTCACACTCCGGTCACTGAGGGTGCAGGGCGCTGGGGGGGAGCGCCCTGAGACGCAATATAACAGATAATACCTTAGGTTGGCAAAAGAATACATCACATATAGCTCTTGGGCTATATGGATGTATTTTAACCCCTGCCATTTTTACAGAAAAGAGCGGGAGACAAGGACGTCGTGAAGGGGCGGAGCCTATCTCCTCAGCACACAAGCGCCATTTTCCCTCACAGCTCCGCTGGAAGGACGGCTCCCTGACTCTCCCCTGCAGACTTGCTACAGAATCAGGGTAAAAAAGAGAAGGGGGGGCACTATTGGCAGCTAAAAATTATATAAACAGCAGCTATAAGGGAATAACACTTATATAAGGTTATCCCTGTGTATATATATATATATATATATATATATATATAGCGCTTGGTGTGTGCTGGCAGACTCTCCCTCTGTCTCTCCAAAGGGCTTGTGGGGTCCTGTCCTCTATCAGAGCATTCCCGGTGTGTGTGCTGTGTGTCGGTACGTGTGTGTCGACATGTATGAGGAGGAAAATGATGTGGAGGCGGAGCAATTGCCTGGGTTAGTGATGTCACCCCCTAGGGTGTCGACACCTGACTGGATGATCGTATTTAAAGAATTAAGTGATAATGTCAGCACTTTGCAAAGAACGGTTGATGACATGAGACAGCCGGCAAATCAATTAGTGCCTGTCCAGGCGTCTCAGACACCGTCAGGGGCCCTAAAACGCCCGTTACCTCAGTGGGTCGACACAGACACAGATACTGAGTCTAGTGTCGACGGTGAGGAGACAAACGTAATGTCCAGTAGGGCCACACGTTACATGATCACGGCAATGAAGGAGGCATTGAACATTTCTGACACTACAAGTACCACAAAGAAGGGTATTATGTGGGGTGTGAAAAAACTACCAATAGTTTTCCCTGAGTCAGATGAGTTAAATGAGGTGTGTGATAAAGCGTGGGTTTCCCCCGACAAAAAACTGCTAATTTCTAAAAAATTATTGGCACTATATCCTTTCCCGTCAGAGGTTAGGACGCGTTGGGAAACACCCCCTAGGGTAGATAAGGCGCTCACACGTTTATCTAAACAAGTAGCGTTACCGTCTCCTGATACGGCCACCCTCAAGGAACCAGCAGATAGAAGGCTGGAAAATCTTCTTAAAAGTATATACACACATACTGGTGTTATACTGCGACCAGCAATCGCTTCAGCCTGGATGTGCAGTGCTGGAGTCGCGTGGTCGGATTCCCTGACTGAAAATATTGATACCCTGGATAGGGACAATATACTGTTAACTATAGAGCATTTGAAGGATGCATTACTATATATGCGTGATGCACAGAGGGATATCTGCACCCTGGCATCAAGAGTAAGTGCTATGTCCATTTCTGCCAGAAGAGCGTTATGGACGCGACAGTGGTCAGGCGATGCGGATTCCAAACGACATATGGAAGTATTGCCGTATAAAGGGGAGGAGTTATTTGGGGCTGGTCTATCGGACTTGGTGGCCACGGCAACGGCTGGAAAATCCACCTTTTTACCCCAGGTCACTTCACATCAGCAGAAAAAGACACCGTCTTTTCAAACTCAGTCCTTTCGTTCCCATAAGTACAAGCGAGCTAAAGGCCATTCCTTCCTGCCCCGGGGCAGAGGAAGGGGAAAAAGACTGCACCATGCAGCCGCTTCCCAGGAGCAGAAGCCCTCCCCTGCTTCTGCCAAGTCTTCAGCATGACGCTGGGGCTTTACAAGCAGACTCAGACATGGTGGGGGCCCGTCTCAAGAATTTCAACGCGCAGTGGGCTCACTCGCAAGTGGACCCCTGGATTCTACAGGTAGTATCGCAGGGGTACAAACTGGAATTCGAGGCGTTTCCCCCTCGCCGGTTCCTGAAGTCTGCTCTACCAAAGTCTCCCTCCGACAGGGAGGCAGTTTTGGAAGCCATTCACAAGCTGTATTCCCAGCAGGTGATAATCAAGGTACCCCTCCTACAACAGGGAAAGGGGTATTATTCCACGCTGTTTGTGGTACCGAAGCCGGACGGCTCGGTGAGACCAATTTTAAATCTGAAATCCTTGAACACTTACATAAAGAGGTTCAAATTCAAGATGGAATCACTCAGAGCGGTGATAGCAAACCTGGAAGAAGGGGACTATATGGTGTCTCTGGACATCAAGGATGCTTATCTCCACGTCCCAATCTACCCGTCTCACCAAGGGTACCTCAGGTTTGTGGTACAAAACTGTCATCAGTTTCAGACGCTGCCGTTTGGGTTGTCCACGGCACCTCGGGTCTTTACCAAGGTAATGGCCGAAATGATGATTCTTCTTCGAAGAAAAGGCATCTTAATTATCCCTTACTTGGACGATCTCCTGATAAGGGCAAGGTCCAGGGAACAGTTAGAAGTCGGAGTAGCACTATCAGGTAGTGTTACGTCAGCACGGGTGGATCCTCAATATTCCAAAATCGCAGCTGATTCCTACGACACGTCTACTGTTCCTAGGAATGATTCTGGACACAGTCCAGAAAAAGGTGTTTCTCCCGGAGGAGAAGGCCAGGGAGTTATCCGAGCTAGTCAGGAACCTCCTAAAACCAGGCCAGGTGTCAGTGCATCAGTGCACGAGGGTCCTGGGAAAAATGGTGGCTTCTTACGAAGCGATTCCATTCGGAAGATTCCATGCAAGAACTTTTCAGTGGGATCTGCTGGACAAATGGTCCGGATCGCATCTTCAGATGCATCAGCGGATAACCCTGTCGCCAAGGACAAGGGTGTCTCTTCTGTGGTGGCTGCAGAGTGCTCATCTACTAGAGGGCCGCAGATTTGGCATTCAGGATTGGATCCTGGTGACCACGGATGCAAGCCTGAGAGGCTGGGGAGCAGTCACACAGGGAAGAAATTTCCAGGGCTTGTGGTCAAGCATGGAAGCATCTCTTCATATAAACATTCTGGAACTAAGGGCCATTTACAATGCCCTAAGTCAAGCGAAACCCCTGCTTCAGGGTCAGGCGGTATTGATCCAATCGGACAACATCACGTCAGTCGCCCACGTAAACAGGCAGGGCGGCACGGGAAGCAGGAGGGCAATGGCAGAAGCTGCAAGGATTATTCGCTGGGCGGAAAATCATGTGATAGCACTGTCAGCAGTGTTCATTCCGGGAGTGGACAACTGGGAAGCAGACTTCCTCAGCAGACACGACCTCCACCCGGGAGAGTGGGGACTTCACCCAGAAGTCTTCCACCTGATAGTAAACCGTTGGGAAGAACCAATGGTGGACATTATGGCGTCCCGTCTAAACAAAAAACTAGACAGATATTGCGCCAGGTCAAGGGACCCTCAGGCAATAGCGGTGGACGCCCTGGTAACGCCGTGGGTGTACCAGTCAGTGTATGTGTTCCCTCCTCTGCCTCTCATACCAAAGGTACTGAGAATCATAAGAAGGAGAGGAGTAAGAACTATACTCGTGGCTCCGGATTGGCCAAGAAGGACTTGGTACCCGGAACTTCAAGAGATGCTCACGGACGAACCGTGGCCTCTACCTCTGAGAAAGGACCTGCTCCAGCAGGGGCCTTGTCTGTTCCAAGACTTACCGCGGCTGCGTTTGACGGCATTGCGGTTGAACGCCGGATCCTGAGGGAAAAAGGCATTCCAGATGAAGTCATCCCTACCCTGGTCAAGGCCAGGAAGGACGTAACCGCAAAACATTATCACCGCATTTGGCGAAAATATGTTGCGTGGTGTGAGGCCAAGAAGGCCCCTACTGAGGAATTTCAACTGGGTCGTTTCCTCCATTTCCTGCAAACAGGACTATCTATGGGCCTAAAATTAGGGTCCATTAAGGTTCAAATTCCGGCCCTGTCGATTTTCTTCCAGAAAGAACTGGCTTCAATGCCTGAAGTTCAGACATTTGTAAAAGGGGTACTGCATATACAGCTTCCTTTTGTGCCTCCAGTGGCACCTTGGGATCTCAATGTTGTGTTGAGTTTTCTAAAGTCACATTGGTTTGAACCACTCACCACTGTGGACTTCAAATATCTCACATGGAAGGTGACGATGCTGTTAGCCCTGGCTTCAGCCAGGCGTGTGTCAGAATTGGCGGCTTTATCATATAAAAGTCCTTACTTAATTTTTCATTCTGACAGGGCAGAATTGAGGACTCGTCCTCAATTTCTACCTAAGGTGGTTTCTGCATTTCAAATGAACCAACCTATTGTGGTACCTGCGGCTACTAGGGACTTGGAGGACTCCAAGTTGCTTGACGTTGTCAGGGCCCTGAAAATATATGTTTCCAGGACGGCTGGAGTCAGAAAATCTGACTCGCTGTTTATCCTGTATGCACCCAACAAGCTGGGTGCTCCTGCTTCTAAGCAGACGATTGCTCGTTGGATTTGTAGTACAATTCAGCTTGCACATTCTGTGGCAGGCCTGCCACAGCCAAAATCGGTAAAAGCCCATTCCACAAGGAAAGTGGGCTCATCTTGGGCGGCTGCCCGAGGGGTCTCGGCTTTACAACTTTGCCGAGCAGCTACTTGGTCAGGGGCAAACACGTTTGCAAAATTCTACAAATTTGATACCCTGGCTGAGGAGGACCTGGAGTTCTCTCATTCGGTGCTGCAGAGTCATCCGCACTCTCCCGCCCGTTTGGGAGCTTTGGTATAATCCCCATGGTCCTTACGGAGTCCCAGCATCCACTAGGACGTCAGAGAAAATAAGATTTTACTTACCGATAAATCTATTTCTCGTAGTCCGTAGTGGATGCTGGGCGCCCATCCCAAGTGCGGATTGTCTGCAATACTTGTATATAGTTATTGTTACAAAAATTCGGGTTATTATTGTTGTGAGCCATCTTTTCAGAGGCTCCTTTTCGTTTTATCATACTGTTAACTGGGTTCAGATCACAAGTTGTACGGTGTGATTGGTGTGGCTGGTATGAGTCTAACCCGGGATTCAATATCCTTCCTTATTATGTACGCTCGTCCGGGCACAGTGTCCTAACTGAGGCTTGGAGGAGGGTCATAGGGGGAGGAGCCAGTGCACACCACCTGATCCTAAAGCTTTTATTCTTGTGCCCTGTCTCCTGCGGAGCCGCTGTTCCCCATGGTCCTTATGGAGTCCCAGCATCCACTACGGACTACGAGAAATAGATTTATCGGTAAGTAAAATCTTATTTTTTTTTTCCCCTGGTTTCAATTGCTTGAGTCTCTGTGCCCTTCAGGTACATGATGGGTTAAACATAAGCTTCCCATGGGGAATGGCAAGGAAACCAGATATTAGGAAGTCACTTGTTGGGAGTTTCTTGTTCTAGAAAGGCAATGTATTATTAATGACCCCTGATCCAGTGCGATTACTGACTCGGAGACAGCATTAATGGAAGTCTGCAATATGCAGAATTCCATCTGCTGGGCCGACCATCCCCCTGTTATATGCGTCCTCACACGGAAATGTCCATTTATTGTCCAGGAATAAAATTTTGAGCGACATACAGGAGAATATTTGAAGTCCTCGTTTCATATTTGATAGAGAACTAGTTTAGGTTTAGTGATGTCAGGTTAAGGTCCATTTCAGGGGGATACATACGATAGATGGGATGCCAGCGGTCATATGACCAACACTCCCATTCCAAAGCAGAGGTTCTGCACTACTCCCCCCTAACCCTACCCTCCCTTCCCGCCGCCTAACCCTAGTCCTCCCCTGGAATTACCAGGGTGCATTTATTGGAAGATAATCTATACCAGGGGAATTAGCAAATGTTTCCTTTATTTGATAGAATGAGTACACTATTTACACCCCATCCCCCCCCCCCCCCCCCCCCCAAAAAAACCCCAATAATAATAGGAATGTAATACCTAAAAAGGTAATTATTTTTCTCGTAGTTCGTAGTGGATACTGGGGATCTGCACTTTAGTACCATGGGTATAGATCAGGTCCATTGGAGCCTGGCACTTTATAACCTTTAGTTTGTATGTGTGTGCTGGCTTCTCCCCTCTATGCCCCCCCCCCTACCAGTTTCAGTGTCTAGGAAACTGTGCCCGAGGAGATGGACATGCCACGAGAGAAGAAAACGGGTACAACAGCAGTGTGGCACTAAACCAACAACAAAATGGGACCGCAATGGCAGGCCAACCCAAAAACGTACTCCGATAAGCAGAAATCGAAGCACTGAGGCGGGCGCCCAGTATCCACTACGGACTAAGAGAGAAGGAATTACCAGTAGGTATTAAATTCCTATTTCTCTAACGTCCTAGTGGATGCTGGGGACTCCGTAAGGACCATGGGGAATAGACGGGCTCCGCAGGAGACTGGGCACTCTAAGAAAGATTTAGGACTACCTGGTGTGCACTGGCTCCTCCCCCTATGACCCTCCTCCAAGCCTCAGTTAGATTTCTGTGCCCGGCTGAGCTGGATGCACACTAGGGGCTCTCCTGAGCTCCTAGAAAGAAAGTGTTTGTTAGGTTTTTTATTTTCAGTGAGACCTGCTGGCAACAGGCTCACTGCATCGAGGGAGTAAGGGGAGAAGAAGCGAACCTACCTAAGTGGTGGTAGCTTGGGCTTCTTAGGCTACTGGATACCTTTAGCTCCAGAGGGATCGAACACAGGACCCGACCTCGTCGTCCGTTCCCGGAGCCGCGCCGCCGTCCCCCTTACAGAGCCAGAAGCAAGAAGGTGGTCCAGAAAATCGGCGGCTGAAGACTTCTGTCTTCTCCAAGGTAGCGCACAGCACTGCAGCTGTGCGCCATTGCTCCTCATGCACACCACACACTGCGGTCACTGATGGGTGCAGGGCGCTGGGGGGGGGGGCGCCCTTAGCAGCAATATTTACACCTTGGCTGGCAAACTAGCACCATATATAGCCCCAGGGGCTATATAGGTGTATATTAACCCCTGCCAGATACATTAAAATAGCGGGAGAAAGCCCGCTGAAAAAGGGGCGGGGCCTTCTCCCTTAGCACACTGGCGCCATTTTTCCCTCACAGCTCCGCTGGAAGGAAGCTCCCTGGCTCTCCCCTGCAGCCCTGCACTACAGAAAAGGGTAAAAAAGAGAGGGGGGGCACAAATTAGGCGCAGTATAACGTTTTTATGCAGCTATAAGGGGAAACACGCTCTGGTGTGTGCTGGCATACTCTCCCTCTGTCTCCCCAAAGGGCTTTGTGGGGTCCTGTCCTCTGAGAGAGCATTCCCTGTGTGTGTGCTGTGTCGGTACTGCTGTGTCGACATGTATGAGGAAGAAAATGATGTGGAGGCGGAGCAAATGCCTGTGAATGTGATGTCACCCCCTGAGGGGTCGACACCGGTGTGGCTGGACTTATGGAAGGAATTGCGTGAAAGTGTCAACTCCTTACACAAAAGGTTTGACGACATAGGACAGCCGGCTACACAGCTTGTGCCTGTTCCAGCGTCTCAAATGTCATCAGGGGCTTTAAAACGCCCGCTACCTCAGGTGACAGATACAGACGTCGACACGGATACCGACTCCAGTGTCGACGGTGATGAGACTAGTGTACCCTCCAATAGGTCCACCCGTTACATGATTGAGGCAATGAAAAATGTTTTACACATTTCTCTGACGTTCTAGTGGATGCTGGGAACTCCGAAAGTACCATGGGGAATAGCGGCTCCGCAGGAGACTGGGCACAACTAAAGAAAGCTTTAGGTCACCTGGTGTGCACTGGCTCCTCCCACTATGACCCTCCTCCAAGCCTCAGTTAGATTTTGTGCCCGGCCGAGGTTGGATGCACACTAGGGGCTCTCCTGAGCTTCTAGAAAGA
This sequence comes from Pseudophryne corroboree, assembly GCF_028390025.1. NCBI lineage: Eukaryota > Metazoa > Chordata > Amphibia > Anura > Myobatrachidae > Pseudophryne > Pseudophryne corroboree. Next base: position 32,501 of record NW_026968916.1, read on the forward strand.
AAGTATAGAATTAGGTTTTTTATTTTCAGTGAGACCTGCTGGCAACTGGCTCACTGCAGCGAGGGACTAAGGGGAGAAGAAGCGAACCTGCCTGCTTGCAGCCAGCTTGGGCTTCTTAGGCTACTGGACACCATTAGCTCCAGAGGGATCGACCGCAGGCCCAGCCTTGGTGTTCGGTCCCGGAGCCGCGCCGCCGTCCCCCTTACAGAGCCAGAAGCAAGAAGAGGTCCGGAAAAGCGGCGGCAGAAGACATCAGTCTTCACCAAGGTAGCGCACAGCACTGCAGCTGTGCGCCATTGCTCCTCATACACACTTCACACTCCGGTCACTGAGGGTGCAGGGCGCTGGGGGGGGGGGGCGCCCTGAGCAGCAATAAAAACACCTTGGCTGGCAAAAATACCACAATATATAGCCCCAGAGGCTATATATGTGGTAAATACCCCTGCCAGAATCCAGAAAAAAGCGGGAGAATAGTCCGGAAAAGGGGCGGAGCTATCTCCCTCAGCACACTGGCGCCATTTTCTCCCTCACAGCTCCGCTGGAAGGAAGCTCCCTGGCTCTCCCCTGCAGTCTACACTACAGAACAGGGTAAAAAAGAGAGGGGGGGCACTAAATTTAGGCGCAGTATATATATATATATATATATATATATATATATATATATAAGCAGCTATAGGGGACATAATTCAGTTAGTCCCTGCATTATATAGCGCTCTGGTGTGTGCTGGCATACTCTCACTCTGTCTCCCCCAAGGGCTTTTGTGGGTCCTGTCCTCTGTTAGAGCATTCCCTGTGTGTGTGCGGTGTGTCGGTACGGCTGTGTCGACATGTTTGATGAGGATAATGATGTGGAGGCGGAACAGATGCCTATAGAAGGGATGTCACCCCCTGCGGGGCAGACACCTGAGTGGATGGTTTTATGGAAAGAATTGAGTGCACGTATAGACTCTTTACACAAAAAATTTGACGACATGCCAAATGCGGGACAGCCGGCTTCTCAGCTCGTGCCTGTCCAGGCATCTCAAAGGTCATCAGGGGCTCTAAAACGCCCACTACCGCAGATGGCAGATGCGGATGTCGACACGGATACTGACACCAGTGTCAACGACGATGAGTCTAGTTTAATGCCCACTAAGGCCATTCACTGCATGATTGAGGCAATGAAAGAGGTGTTACACATTTCTGATATAAATCCAGGTACCACTAAAAAGGGTATTATGTTTGGGGAGAAAAAACTACCCGTAGTTTCTCTATCGTCCTAAGTGGATGCTGGGGTTCCTGAAAGGACCATGGGGAATAGCGGCTCCGCAGGAGACAGGGCACAAAAAAGTAAAGCTTTACTAGGTCAGGTGGTGTGCACTGGCTCCTCCCCCTATGACCCTCCTCCAGACTCCAGTTAGATTTTGTGCCCGAACGAGAAGGGTGCAATCTAGGTGGCTCTCCTAAAGAGCTGCTTAGAGAAAGTTTAGTTTAGGTTTTTTTTCTTTACAGTGAGTCCTGCTGGCAACAGGATCACTGCAACGTGGGACTTAGGGGGAAAGTAGTAAACTCACCTGCATGCAGAGTGGATTTGCTGCTTGGCTACTGGACACCATTAGCTCCAGAGGGATCGAACACAGGCCCAGCCGTGGAGTCCGGTCCCGGAGCCGCGCCGCCGACCCCCTTGCAGATGCTGAAGCGTGAAGAGGTCCGGAAACCGGCGGCTGAAGACTCCTCAGTCTTCATAAGGTAGCGCACAGCACTGCAGCTGTGCGCCATTTTCCTCTCAGCACACTTCACTGGGCAGTCACTGAGGGTGCAGAGCGCTGGGGGGGGGCGCTCTGAGAGGCAAATATAAACCTTATACAAGGCTAAAAATACCTCACATATAGCCCATAGGGGCTATATGGAGATATTTAACCCCTGCCTGACTGGAAAAATAGCGGGAGAAGAACCCGCCGAAAAAGGGGCGGGGCCTATCTCCTCAGCACACGGCGCCATTTTCTGTCACAGCTCCGCTGGTCAGAACGGCTCCCAGGTCTCTCCCCTGCACTGCACTACAGAAACAGGGTAAAACAGAGAGGGGGGGCACATTAATGGCTATATATATATATATTAAAGCAGCTATAAGGGAGCACTTAATATAAGGATATCCCTTGTATATATAGCGCTTTGTGGTGTGTGCTGGCAGACTCTCCCTCTGTCTCCCCAAAAGGGCTAGTGGGTCCTGTCTTCATTAGAGCATTCCCTGTGAGTTTGCGGTGTGTGTCGGTACGTGGTGTCGACATGTATGAGGACGATATTGGTGTGGAGGCGGAGCAATTGCCAAATATGCAGATGTCACCCCCCAGGGGGTCGACACCAGAATGGATGCCTTTATTTGTGGAATTACGTGATGGTTTATCTTCCCTTAAACAGTCAGTTGAGGACATGAGGCGGCCGGACAATCAATTAATGCCTGTCCAGGCGCCTCAAACACCGTCAGGGGCTGTAAAACGCCCTTTGCCTCAGTCGGTCGACACAGACCCAGACACGGGCACTGATTCCAGTGACGACGGTAGAAATTCAAACGTATTTTCCAGTAGGGCCACACGTTATATGATTTTGGCAATGAAGGAGACGTTACATTTAGCTGATACTACAGATACCGTAAAACAGGGTATTATGTATGGTGTGAAAAAACTACAAACAGTTTTTCCTGAATCAGAAGAATTAAATGACGTGTGTGATGAAGCGTGGGTTGCTCCTGATAAAAAGTTGATAATTTCAAAAAAGTTATTGGCATTATACCCTTTCCCGCCAGAGGTTAGGGCGCGCTGGGAAACACCCCCTAAGGTGGACAAGGCGCTCACACGCTTATCCAAACAAGTGGCGTTACCCTCTCCTGAGACGGCCGCACTTAAGGATCCATCAGATAGAAAGATGGAAGTTATTCAAAAGAATATATACACACATGCAGGTGTTATACTACGACCAGCTATAGCAACTGCCTGGATGTGCAGTGCTGGAGTAGTTTGGTCAGAATCCCTGATTGAAAATATTGATACCCTAGATAGGGACAATGTTTTACTGTCGTTAGAACAAATAAAGGATGCATTTATCTATATGCGTGATGCACAGAGGGATATTTGCACACTGGCATCTCGGGTGAGTGCTATGTCCATTTCAGCCAGAAGAGCCTTATGGACACGACAGTGGACAGGCGATGCGGATTCAAAACGTCACATGGAGGTTTTGCCGTATAAAGGGGAGGAGTTATTTGGAGTTGGTCTATCAGACTTGGTGGCCACGGCTACTGCCGGGAAATCCACTTTTTTACCTCAAGTCACTCCCCAACAGAGAAAGGCACCGACCTTTCAACCGCAGCCTTTTCGCTCCTACAAAAATAAGAGAGCAAAGGGCTTGTCGTACCTGCCACGAGGCAGAGGAAGAGGGAGGAGACACCAACAGGCAGCTCCTTCCCAGGAACAGAAGCCCTCCCCGGCTCCTGCAAAAACCTCAGCATGACGCTGGGGCCTCTCAAGCGGACTCGGGGACAGTGGGGGGCCGTCTCAAAAATTACAGCGCGCAGTGGGCTCACTCGCAGGTAGACCCCTGGATCCTGCAGATAATATCTCAGGGGTACAGGTTGGAATTAGAGACGGATCCTCCTCATCGTTTCCTGAAGTCTGCCTTACCAACCGTCTCTTCCGAAAGGGAGAGGGTGTTGGAAGCCATTCACAAGCTGTACGCTCAGCAGGTGATAGTCAAAGTACCCCTATTACAACAAGGAAAGGGGTATTATTCCACTCTATTTGTGGTACCGAAGCCGGATGGCTCGGTAAGGCCTATTCTAAATCTGAAGTCCTTGAACCTCTACATAAAAAAGTTCAAGTTCAAGATGGAGTCACTCAGAGCAGTGATAGCGAACCTGGAAGAAGGGGACTTTATGGTATCCTTGGACATCAAGGATGCGTATCTACACGTTCCGATTTACCCCGCACACCAGGGGTACCTCAGGTTCATTGTTCAAAACTGTCACTATCAGTTTCAGACGCTGCCGTTCGGATTGTCCACGGCGCCTCGGGTCTTTACCAAGGTAATGGCCGAGATGATGATTCTTCTTCGAAGAAAAGGCGTATTAGTTATCCCATACTTGGACGATCTCCTAATAAGGGCAAGGTCCAGAGAACAGCTGGAGACAGCTTTAGCACTATCTCAAGAGGTGCTAAGACAACACGGGTGGATTCTGAATATTCCAAAATCCCATTTAATCCCGACAACTCGTCTGCTGTTCCTAGGAATGATTCTGGACACGGTTCAGAAAAAGGTTTTCCTTCCAGAGGAAAAAGCCAAGGAGTTATCCGATCTGGTCAGGAACCTCCTAAAACCAGGAAAAGTGTCAGTACATCAATGCACAAGAGTCCTGGGAAAAATGGTGGCTTCTTACGAAGCAATTCCATTCGGCAGATTCCATGCAAGAATATTCCAAAGGGATCTGTTGGACAAATGGTCAGGGTCGCATCTGCAGATGCACCTGCGAATAACCCTGTCACCAAAGACAAGGGTGTCACTTCTGTGGTGGTTGCAGAAGGCTCACCTATTAGAAGGCCGCAGATTCGGCATTCAGGATTGGATCCTGGTGACCACGGACGCCAGCCTGAGAGGCTGGGGAGCAGTCACACAAGGAAGAAACTTCCAGGGAGTATGGACGAGTCTGGAAAAGTCTCTTCACATAAACATTCTGGAACTAAGAGCAATCTACAATGCTCTAAGCCAGGCGGAACTTCTCCTGCAAGGAAAGCCGGTGTTGATTCAGTCGGACAACATCACGGCGGTCGCCCATGTAAACAGGCAGGGCGGCACAAGAAGCAGGAGTGCAATGGCAGAAGCTGCCAAGATTCTTCGCTGGGCGGAGAATCACGTGATAGCACTGTCAGCAGTGTTCATCCCGGGCGTGGACAACTGGGAAGCAGACTTCCTCAGCAGACACGATCTTCATCCGGGAGAGGGGGGTCTACATCCAGAAGTCTTCAACATGTTAATAGACCGTTGGGAAAGACCAATTGTAGACATGATGGCGTCTCGCCTCAACAAGAAACTGGACAAATATTGCGCCAGGTCAAGAGATCCACAGGCAATAGCTGTGGACGCACTGGTAACTCCTTGGGTGTACCAGTCAGTGTATGTGTTTCCTCCTCTGCCGCTCATACCAAAGGTATTGAAGATCATACGGCAAAGAAGAGTAAGAACAATACTAGTGGTTCCGGATTGGCCGAGAAGGACTTGGTATCCGGAACTTCAAGAGATGCTCACGGACGAACCGTGGCCTCTACCTCTGAGAAGGGACCTGCTACAGCAGGGTCCCTGTCTTTTTCAAGACTTACCGCGGCTGCGTTTGACGGCATGGCGGTTGAACGCCAGATCCTAAAAGGGAAAGGCATTCCAGAAGAAGTCATTCCTACCTTGATTAAGGCACGGAAGGAAGTCACCGTGAAACATTATCACCGCATTTGGCGAAAATATGTAGCGTGGTGCGAGGATCGGAGGGTTCCGACGGAGGAATTCCAACTGGGTCGTTTCCTACATTTCCTGCAATCAGGATTATCTATGGGTCTCAAATTGGGATCCATTAAGGTTCAAATTTCGGCCCTGTCAATATTCTTCCAAAAAGAATTGGCCTCTGTCCCTGAGGTCCAGACTTTTGTCAAGGGAGTACTGCATATACAGCCTCCTGTGGTGCCTCCGGTGGCACCGTGGGATCTAAATGTAGTTTTAGATTTCCTCAAATCCCATTGGTTTGAACCATTGAAAAAGGTGGATTTGAAATATCTCACATTGAAAGTGACTATGTTACTAGCCCTGGCCTCTGCCAGGAGAGTATCTGAACTGGCGGCTTTATCTTATAAAAGTCCTTATCTAATCTTCCATTCGGATAGGGCAGAACTGCGGACTCGTCCGCATTTTCTCCCTAAAGTGGTATCAGCATTTCATCTGAACCAACCTATTGTGGTGCCTGCGGCCACTAGCGACTTGGAGGACTCCAAGTTGTTGGACGTTGTCAGAGCCTTAAAAATATACATTGCAAGGACGGCTGGAGTCAGAAAATCTGACTCGCTGTTTATATTGTATGCACCCAACAAGTTGGGCGCACCTGCTTCTAAGCAGTCGATTGCTCGTTGGATTTGTAACACAATTCAACTTGCACATTCTGTGGCAGGCCTGCCACAGCCTAAAACTGTAAAAGCCCACTCCACAAGGAAGGTGGGCTCATCTTGGGCGGCTGCCCGAGGGGTCTCGGCATTACAACTCTGCCGAGCAGCTACGTGGTCGGGGGAGAACACGTTTGTAAAATTTTACAAATTTGATACCCTGGCAAAGGAGGACCTGGAGTTCTCTCATTCGGTGCTGCAGAGTCATCCGCACTCTCCCGCCCGTTTGGGAGCTTTGGTATAATCCCCATGGTCCTTTCAGGAACCCCAGCATCCACTTAGGACGATAGAGAAAATAAGAATTTACTTACCGATAATTCTATTTCTCGGAGTCCGTAGTGGATGCTGGGCGCCCATCCCAAGTGCGGATTATCTGCAATACTTGTACATAGTTATTGTTAACTAATTCGGGTTATTGTTAAGGAGCCATCTTTAAGAGGCCCTTTCTGTTGTCATACTGTTAACTGGGTTTAGATCACAAGTTGTACGGTGTGATTGGTGTGGCTGGTATGAGTCTTACCCGGGATTCAAAATGCCTCCCTTATTGTGTATGCTCGTCCGGGCACAGTACCTAACTGGAGTCTGGAGGAGGGTCATAGGGGGAGGAGCCAGTGCACACCACCTGACCTAGTAAAGCTTTACTTTTTTGTGCCCTGTCTCCTGCGGAGCCGCTATTCCCCATGGTCCTTTCAGGAACCCCAGCATCCACTACGGACTCCGAGAAATAGAATTATCGGTAAGTAAATTCTTATTTTTTCCCCCATCTGAAGAATTAAATGAAGTGTGTGAAGAAGCGTGGGCTTCCCCTGATAAAAAATTGGTAATTCCTAAGAAGTTACTAATGGCGTTCCCTTTCCCGCCAGAGGATAGGTCACGTTGGGAAACACCTCCTAGGGTGGATAAAGCGCTCACACGTTTGTCTAAAAAGGTGGCACTACCGTCTCCGGATACGGCCGCCCTTAAGGAAGGAACCTGCTGATAGAAAGCAGGAGGCTATCCTGAAGTCTGTATATACACACTCAGGCATTATACTCAGACCAGCTATTGCGTCAGCATGGATGTGCAGTGCTGCCGCTGCGTGGTCAGATTCCCTGTCAGAAAATATTGACACATTAGACAGACACTGTTCTGCTAACCATAGAGCATATAAAAGACTCAGTCTTATACATGAGAGATGCACAGAGGGAAATCTGCCGGCTGGCATCTAAAATAAGTGCATTGTCCATTTCTGCTAGGAGAGGCTTATGGACTCGCCAGTAGACAGGGGATGCAGATTCAAAAAGGCACATGGAAGTTTTGCCTTATAAGGGTGAGGAGTTATTTGGGGATGGTCTCTCGGACCTAGTTTCCACAGCAACATCTGGGAAGTCAGCATTTTTACCCCATGTTCCCTCACAGCCTAAGAAGGCGCCGTTTTATCAGGTTCAGTCCTTTCGGACCCAGAAAAACAAGCGTGGAAAAGGCGGGTCTTTTCTGTCCAGAGGCAGAGGTAGGGGAAAAAGGCTGCAGCAAACAGCAGGTTCCCAGGAGCAAAAGTCCTCCCCCGCTGCTTCTTCCAAGTCCGCCGCATGACGGTGGGGCTCCACAGGCGGAGCCAGGTACGGTGGGGGGCCGCCTCAAAAATTTCAGCGTTCAGTGGGCTCGCTCACAGGTGGATCCCTGGATCCTTCAAATAGTATCTCCAGGGGTACAAACTGGAATTCGAGGCGTCTCCACCCCACCGGTTCCTAAAGTCTGCCTTGCTGATTGCTCCCTCAGACAGGGAGGCGGTGCTAGCGGCAATTCACAAGCTGTATTCCCAGCAGGTGATAATCAAGGTGCCCCTACTTCAACAAGGCCGGGGTTACTATTCCACACTATTTGTGGTACCGAAACCGGACGGTTCGGTGAGACCCATTTTAAATTTGAAATCCTTGAACACATACATAAAAAAATTCAAGTTCAAGATGGAATCGCTCAGGGCGGTTATTGCAAGCCTGGACGAGGGGGATTACATGGTATCCCTGGACATCAAGGATGCTTACCTGCATGTCCCCATTTACCATCCTCACCAGGAGTACCTCAGATTTGTGGTACAAGATTGCCATTACCAATTCCAGACGTTGCCATTTGGACTGTCCACGGCACCAAGGGTGTTTACCAAGGTAATGGCGGAAATGATGATACTCCTTCGAAAAAAGGGAGTTTTAATTATCCCGTACTTGGACGATCTCCTAATAAAAGCGAGGTCCAAGGAACAGTTGTTGGTAGGAGTGGCACTATCTCAGGAGGTGCTGCACCAGCACGGTTGGATTCTGAATATTCCAAAATCACAGCTGGTTCCGACGACACGTCTACTGTTCCTGGGTATGATTCTGGATACAGTCCAGAAAAAAGTGTTTCTCCCGGAGGAGAAAGCCAAGGAGCTGTCATCTCTAGTCAGAGACCTCCTGAAACCAAAACATGTATCAGTGCATCACTGCACGCGGGTCCTGGGAAAGATGGTAGCTTCTTACGAAGCAATTCCTTACGGCAGGTTCCATGCCAGAATCTTTCAGTGGGACCTGCTGGACCAATGGTCCGGATCGCATCTCCAGATGCATCGCTTAATAACCCTGTCTCCAAGAACCAGGGTGTCTCTGCTGTGGTGGCTGCAGACGGCTCATCTTCTAGAGGGCCGCAGATTCGGTATACAGGACTGGGTCCTGGTGACCACGGATGCCAGCCTTCGAGGCTGGGGGGCAGTCACACAGGGAAGAAGCTTCCAAGGACTATGGTCGAGTCAGGAGACTTCCCTACACATAAATATTCTGGAACTAAGGGCCATTTACAATGCCCTAAGTCAGGCAAAATCCCTGCTTCTACACCAGCCGGTACTGATCCAATCAGACAACATCACGGCAGTCGCCCATGTAAATCGACAGGGCGGCACAAGAAGCAGGATGGCAATGGCAGAAGCCACAAGGATTCTCCGTTGGGTGGAAAATCACGTTCTAGCACTGTCAGCAGTGTTCATCCCGGGAGTGGACAACTGGGAAGCAGACTTTCTCAGCAGGCACGACCTCCACCCGGGAGAGTGGGGACTTCATCCAGAAGTCTTCCAGATGCTGGTAAACCGTTGGGAAAAACCACAGGTGGACATGATGGCGTCCCGCCTCAACAAAAAGCTAAAAAGATATTGCGCCAGGTCAAGGGACCCTCAGGCGATAGCTGTGGACGCTCTAGTGACACCGTGGGAGTACCAGTCAGTTTGTGTTCCCTCCTCTGCCTCTCATACCAAAGGTATTGAGAATAATAAGAAAACGAGGAGTAAGAACAATACTCGTGGTTCCGGATTGGCCACGACGAGCGTGGTACCCGGAACTTCAAGAGATGATCTCAGAGGACCCATGGCCTCTGCCGCTCAGACAGGACCTGCTGCAGCAGGGGCCCTGTCTATTCCAAGACTTACCGCGGCTGCGTTTGACGGCATGGCGGTTGAACGCCGGATCCTGAAGGAAAAGGGCATTCCGGAGGAAGTCATTCCTACGCTGATTAAAGCCAGGAAAGATGTAACTGTAAAGCATTATCACCGCATATGGCGGAAATATGTTGCTTGGTGTGAGGCCAAAAAGGCCCCAACAGAGGAATTTCAACTAGGTCGATTTCTGCACTTCCTACAAGCAGGAGTGACTATGGACCTGAAATTAGGCTCCATTAAGGTACAGATCTCGGCTCTGTCGATTTTCTTCCAGAAAGAACTAGCTTCACTGCCTGAAGTTCAGACGTTTGTGAAGGGAGTGCTGCATATTCAGCCCCCGTTTGTGCCTCCAGTGGCACCTTGGGATCTCAACGTGGTGTTGAGTTTCTTAAAATCACATTGGTTTGAGCCACTTAAAACCGTAGATCTAAAATATCTCACGTGGAAAGTGGTCATGTTATTGGCCTTGGCTTCGGCCAGGCGTGTGTCAGAATTGGCGGCTTTGTCATGTAAAAGCCCTTATCTGATTTTCCATATGGATAGGGCAGAATTGAGGACTCGTCCCCAGTTTCTCCCTAAGGTGGTATCAGCTTTTCACTTGAACCAACCTATTGTGGTGCCTGCGGCTACTAGGGACTTGGAGGAGTCCAAGTTACTGGACGTAGTCAGGGCCTTGAAAATTTATGTTTCCAGGACGGCTAGAGTCAGGAAAACTGACTCGCTATTTATCCTGTATGCACCCGACAAACTGGGTGCTCCTGCTTCTAAGCAGACTATCGCTCGCTGGATCTGTAACACGATTCAGCAGGCGCATTCTGCGGCTGGACTGCCGCATCCTAAATCAGTGAAAGCCCATTCCACAAGGAAGGTGGGCTCATCTTGGGCGGCTGCCCGAGGGGTCTCGGCTTTACAACTTTGCCGAGCTGCTACTTGGTCAGGGGCAAACACGTTTGCGAAATTCTACAAATTTGATACCCTGGCTGAGGAGGACCTTGAGTTCTCTCATTCGGTGCTGCAGAGTCATCCGCACTCTCCCGCCCGTTTGGGAGCTTTGGTATAATCCCCATGGTCCTTTCGGAGTTCCCAGCATCCACTAGGACGTCAGAGAAAATAAGATTTTACTCACCGGTAAATCTATTTCTCGTAGTCCGTAGTGGATGCTGGGCGCCCATCCCAAGTGCGGATTGTCTGCAAATACTTGTACATAGTTATTGTTAACTAAAGGGTTATTGTTGAGCCATCTGTTGAGAGGCTCAGTTGTTTTCATACTGTTAACTGGGTATAATATCACGAGTTATACGGTGTGATTGGTGTGACTGGTATGAGTCTTACCTGGGATTCAAAATCCTTCCTTATTATGTCAGCTCGTCTGGGCACAGTGTCCTAACTGAGGCTTGGAGGAGGGTCATAGTGGGAGGAGCCAGTGCACACCAGGTAGTCATAAATCTTTCTAGAGTGCCCAGCCTCCTTCGGAGCCCGCTATTCCCCATGGTCCTTTCGGAGTTCCCAGCATCCACTACGGACTACGAGAAATAGATTTACCGGTGAGTAAAATCTTATTTTCTAATAAAACCCAGGTACCACAAAAAAGGGTATTATGTTTGGTGAGAAAAAACTACCTGTAGTTTTTCCTGCATCTGAAGAATTAAATGAGGTGTGTGAGGAAGCGTGGACTTTCCCCGATAAGAAATTGATTATTTCAAAACGATTATTGGCAGCGTACCCTTTCCCGCTAGAGGATAGGTCACGTTGGGAAACACCCCCTAGGGTAGACAAGGCGCTGACACGCTTGTCAAAGAAGGTGGCACTACCGTCTCCGGATACGGCCACCCTGAAGGAACCTGCTGATAGGAAGCAAGAAAATACCCTAAAAGCTATTTACACACACTCAGGCATTATATTGCGACCAGCGATTGCATCAGCTTGGATGTGCAGTGCTGCTGCTGCGTGGTCAGATTCCCTTTTGGATAATATTGATACCATGGATAGGGACAATATTTTGCTGACGCTTGAGCATATAAAAGACGCAGTCTTATACATGCGTGATGCACAGAGGGATATTTGCCGGCTGGCATCAAGAGTAAGCGCTATGTCCATTGCCGCCAGACGGGGGTTATGGACTAGGCAATGGTCAGGTGATGCCGACTCAAAGCGGCACATGGAGGTTTTGCCCTATAAGGGGGTGGAACTGTTTGGGGATGGTCTTTCGGACCTCGTGTCCACAGCTACTGCTGGGAAATCGACCTTTTTGCCACAGGCTGCCCCACAGCAAAAGAAAGCACCGTATTATCAGGTACAGTCCTTTCGGCCCCAGAAAAGCAAGAGGGCTAGAGGCTCCTCCTTTCTGCCGAGAGGCAGAGGTAGAGGAAAAAAAGCTGCAACACACAGCTAGTTCCCAGGAGCAGAAGTCCTCCCCTGCGTCCGGTAAGTCCACAGCATGACGCTGGGGCTGCTCAGGCGGACCCGGGTACGGTGGGGGCCCGTCTCAAAAATTTCAGCGCACAGTGGGCTCTCTCACAGGTGTATCCCTGGGTCCTTCAAGTAGTACTTCAAGGGTACAGGCTGGAATTCGAGGCGTGTCCCCCCCCCCGCCGTTTCCTAAAATCTGCCTTACCGGCAACTTCCTCTGCCAGGGAGGCAGTGTTGGTGGCTATTCAAAAACTGTATTCACAGCAAGTGATTGTCACTGTACCCCTCCTTCAGCAAGGAAAGGGTTACTATTCCACACTGTTTGTGGTACCGTAACCGGACGGTTCGGTGAGACCCTCTTAAATTTAAAATCCTTGAACACTTATATCAAAAGGTTCAAGTTCAAGATGGAATCGCTCAGGTTGGTTATTGCGAGCCTGGAGGAGGGGGACTACATGGTCTCCCTGGACATCAAGGATGCGTATCTTCATGTCCCCATTTATCCTCCTCACCAGGAGTACCTCAGATTTGTGCTACAGGACTGTCACTATCCGTTCCAGACGCTGCCGTTTGGGTTATCCACGGCGCCGAGGGTCTTTACCAAGATAATGGCCGAAATGATGATACTCCTTCGCAAGAAAGGTGTTTCAATTATCCCGTACTTGGACGATCTCCTGATAAAGGCGAGTTCCAAGGAACAGTTGGTAGTGGGGGGTAGCACTTTCTCAGGAAGTGCTACAACAGCACGGCTGGATTCTCAATATTCCAAAGTCACAGCTGGTCCCGACGACACGTCTTCTGTTCCTGGGAATGATTCTGGACACAAACCAGAAAAGAGTGTTTCTTCCAGTGGAAAAAGCAGAGGAGTTGTCAACTCTAGTCAGAGACATCCTAAAACCGGGACAGGTGTCGGTACATCAATGCACACGAGTCCTGGGAAAAATGGTAGCCTCGTACGAGGCAATTCCATTCGGAAGGTTCCACGCAAGGACTTTCCAGTGGGACCTGTTGGACAAATGGTCCGGGTCCCATCTCCAGATGCAACAGCGGATAACCCTGTCGGCAAGGACCAGGGTGTCACTGCTATGGTGGCTGCAGAGGGCTCATCTACTAGAGGGCCGCAGATTCGGAATACAGGACTGGGTCCTGGTGACCACGGATGCCAGCCTTCGGGGCTGGGGGGCAGTCACACAGGGAAGAAATTTCCAGGGACTGTGGTCAGCTCAGGAGATTTCGCTGCACATAAATATTCTGGAGCTAAGGGCCATTTACAATGCCCTAAGTCAAGCAAGTCCCCTGCTTCAGAACCGGCCGGTGCTGATCCAGTCAGACAACATCACGGCGGTCGCCCATGTAAACAGACAGGGCGGCACAAGAAGCAGGAGGGCAATGGCAGAAGCCACAAGAATTCTCCGATGGGTAGAGAATCATGTGCTAGCACTGACAGCAGTATTCATTCCGGGAGTGGACAACTGGGAAGCAGACTTCCTCAGCAGGCACGACCTCCACCCGGGAGAATGGGGACTTCATCCAGAAGTCTTCCAGATGCTGGTAAACCGTTGGGAAAAACCACAGGTGGACATGATGGCGTCCCGCCTCAACAAAAAGCTAAAAAGGTATTGCGCCAGGTCAAGGGACCCTCAGGCGATCGCTGTGGACGCTCTAGTGACACCGTGGGTGTACCAGTCGGTTTATGTTTTTCCTCCTCTGCCTCTCATACCCAAGGTACTGAGAATAATAAGAAGGCGAGGAGTGAGAACTATTCTCGTGGCTCTGGATTGGCCAAGAAGAGCTTGGTACCCAGAACTTCAAGAGATGCTTGCAGAGGACCCTTGGCCTCTGCCGCTCAGACAAGACCTGCTGCAGCAGGGACCCTGTCTGTTCCAAGACTTACCGCGGCTGCGTTTGACGGCATGGCGGTTGAACGCCGGATCCTAAAGGAAAAAGGCATTCCGGAGGAAGTCATCCCTACCCTGATCAAGGCCAGGAAGGATGTCACCGCATTTGGCGGAAGTATGTTGCTTGGTGTGAGGCCAAGAAGGCCCCAACGGAGGAATTTCAACTGGGTCGATTCCTACATTTCCTGCAAGCAGGTGTGACTTTGGGCCTCAAATTGGGGTCCATTAAAGTCCAGATCTCGACCCTGTCGATTTTCTTCCAGAAAGAACTGGCTTCACTGCCTGAAGTTCAGACCTTTGTCAAGGGAGTTCTGCATATTCAGCCTCCTTTTGTGCCCCCAGTGGCACCTTGGGATCTCAATGTGGTCTTGGAGTTCCTAAAATCATATTGGTTTGAGCCACTTAAGACTGTGGATTTAAAATATCTCACGTGGAAAGTGGTGATGTTGTTGGCTCTGGCTTCGGCCAGACGGGTGTCAGAATTGGCGGCTTTGTCCTGTAAAAGCCCCTATCTGATTTTCCATATGGATAGGGCAGAATTGAGGACTCGTCCTCAGTTTCTCCCGAAGGTGGTATCAGCTTTTCACTTGAACCAACCTATTGTGGTGCCTGCGGCTACTAGGGACTTGGAGGATTCCAAGTTTCTGGACGTAGTCAGGGCCCTGAAAATATGTTTCGAGGACGGCTGGAGTCAGGAAGACTGACTCGCTGTTTATCCTGTATGCACCCAACAAGCTGGGTGCTCCTGCTTCTAAGCAGACTATCGCGCGCTGGATTTGTAGCACTATTCAGCTGGCGCATTCTGCGGTAGGATTACCGCAGCCTAGATCAGTAAAAGCCCATTCCACGAGGAAGGTGGGCTCATCTTGGGCGGCTGCCCGAGGGGTCTCGGCTTTACAACTTTGCCGAGCTGCTACTTGGTCAGAGGCAAATACGTTTGCAAAATTCTATAAATTTGATACCCTGGCTGAGGAGGACCTGGAGTTCTCTCATTCGGTGCTGCAGAGTCATCCGCACTCTCCCGCCCGTTTGGGAGCTTTGGTATAATCCCCATGGTCCTTACGGAGTCCCCAGCATCCACTAGGACGTTAGAGAAAATAAGAATTTACTCACCGGTAATTCTATTTCTCGTAGTCCGTAGTGGATGCTGGGCGCCCATCCCAAGTGCGGATTGTCTGCAATACTTGTAAATAGTTATTGTTACACAAATCGGGTTGTTATTGCGAGCCATCTGTTCAGAGGCTCCTTTTGTTATCATACTGTTAACCGGGGTTCCTATCACGAGTTATATGGTGTTATTGGTGTGGCTGGTATGAGTCTTACCCGGGATTCAAAATCTTTCCTTATTGTGTCAGCTCTTCCGGGCACAGTGTCCTAACTGAGGCTTGGAGGAGGGTCATAGGGGGAGGAGCCAGTGCACACCAGGTAGTCCTAAATCTTTCTTAGAGTGCCCAGTCTCCTGCGGAGCCCGTCTATTCCCCATGGTCCTTACGGAGTCCCCAGCATCCACTACGGACTACGAGAAATAGAATTACCGGTGAGTAAATTCTTATTTCTCTAACGTCCTAAGTGGATGCTGGGGACTCCGTAAGGACCATGGGGAATAGTGGCTCCGCAGGAGACTGGGCACATCTAAAGAAAGCTTTAGGACTAACTGGTGTGCACTGGCTCCTCCCCCTATGACCCTCCTCCAAGCCTCAGTTAGATTTCTGTGCCCGACGAGAAGGGTGCACACTAGGGGCTCTACTGAGCTTCTTAGTGAAAGTTTTAGTTTAGGTTTGTTATTTTCAGTGAGACCTGCTGGCAACAGGCTCACTGCATCGAGGGACTAAGGGGAGAAGAAGCGAACTCACCTGCGTGCAGAGTGGATTGGGCTTCTTGGCTACTGGACATTAGCTCCAGAGGGACGATCACAGGCCCAGCCTGGATGGGTCCCGGAGCCGCGCCGCCGGCCCCCTTACAGAGCCAGAAGAGCGAAGAGGTCCGGAAAAATCGGCGGCAGAAGACGTTCCTGTCTTCAATAAGGTAGCGCACAGCACTGCAGCTGTGCGCCATTGCTCTCAGCACACTTCATACTCCGGTCACTGAGGGTGCAGGGCGCTGGGGGGGGGCGCCCTGAGACGCAATAAAACATGATAAAAATACCTTACATGGCAAAAAATACATCACATATAGCTCCTGGGCTATATGGATGCATTTAACCCCTGCCAGAATATACAGAAAAACGGGTGATAAGGCCGCCGAAAAGGGGGCAGAGCCTATCTCCTCAGCACACTGGCGCCATTTTCCCTCACAGCTCAGTTGGAGGGAAGCTCCCTGGCTCTTCCCTGCAGTCACTACACTACAGAAAGGGTTAAAAAAAAGAGAGGGGGGCACTAATTAGGCGCAGTATTAAAACATACAGCAGCTATAAGGGGAAAAACACTTATATAAGGTTATCCCTGTATATATATATATATATATATATATATATATATATATATATATATATATATATATATAGCGCTCTGGTGTGTGCTGGCATACTTTCCCTCTGTCTCCCCAAAGGGCTAGTGGGGTCCTGTCCTCTATCAGAGCATTCCCTGTGTGTGTGCTGTGTGTCGGTACGTTTGTGTCGACATGTATGAGGAGAAAAATGATGTGGAGACGGAGCAGAGTGTCTGTAACAGTGATGTCACCACCTAGGGGGTCGACACCTGAGTGGATGTACTGTTGAAAATTACGTGACAGTGTCAGCTCTGTATAAAAAAACAGTGGTTGACATGAGACAGCCGGCTACTCAGCTTGTGCCTGTCCAGACGTCTCATAGGCCGTCAGGGGCTCTAAAGCGCCCGTTACCTCAGATGGCAGATAGACGCCGACACGGATACTGACTCCTGGGTCGACGGTGAAGAGACAACCGTGATTTCCAGTAGGGCCACACGTTACATGATTGAGACAATGGAAAATGTTTTATACATTTCTGATAATACGAGTACCGCCAAAAAGGGGTATTATGTTCGGTGAGGGAAAAACTACCTGTAGTTTTCCTGAATCTGAGAAATAAAATGAGGTGTGTGATGATGCGTGGGTTTCCCCCCGATAACAATTGATAATTTCTTAAAAAGTATTGGCTGTATACCCTTTCCCGCCAGAGGTTAGGGTGCGTTGGGAAACACCCCCTAGGGGGGATAAGGCGCTCACACGCTTGTAAGAACAAGGGCTCTACCCTCTCATGAGATGGCCGCCCTTAAGGATCCTGCTTATAGAAAGCAGGAGGGTATCCAAAAATGTATTCACGCACATACTGGTGTTATACTGCGACCAGCAATCGCCTCAGCCTGGAGGTGCAGTGCTGGGTTGGCATGGTCGGATTCCCTGACTGGAAATATTGATATCCTAGATAAGGATAGTATATTATTGCCTATAGAGCATTTAAAAGATGCATTTCTATATATGCAGGATGCACAGCGGAATATTTGCCGACTGGCATCAAGTATAAGTGCGTTGTCCAATTCTACCAGTAAAATGGTCAGGTGATGCGGATTCCAAACGGCATTTGGAAGTATTGCCTTTGAAAGGGGACATTTGGGGTCGGTCTTTTAGACCCGGTGGCCACGGCAACAACTGGGAAATCCACGTTTGTACCCCAGGTCGCCTCTCAATATAAGACGCCGTATTATCAGGCGCAGTCCTTTGTTGGCAAGCGGACAAAAGGTTCCACTTTTCTGCTCGTGACAGAGGGAGAGGAAAAAGGCTGAAGAGATTACCCAGTTCCCAGGAACAGAAATCCTTTCCCGCCTCTGCAAAGCCCTCAGTATGACGCTAGGGCCTTACAAGCTCAGGCACGGTGGGGGCCCGTTCTCAATGAATTTCAGTGCGCAGTGGGCTCACTCGCAAGTAGACCCCTGGATCCTTCAGGTAATATCTCAAGGGTACATATTGAAATTCGAGACGTCTCCCCCTCGCCGTTTCCAAAAGTCTGCTTTACCGACGTCTCCCTCTGACAGGGAGGCAGTTTTGGAAGCCATTCACAAGCTGTATTCCCAGCAGGTGATAATCAAGGTACCCCTCCTGCAACAGGGAACGAGGTATTATTCCACACTGTTGTGGTACCGAAGCCAGACGGCTCGGTGAGACCGATTCTAAATCTAAAATCTTTGAACACTTACATACAGAGGTTCAAATTCAAGATTGAGTCACTCAGAGCAGTGATTGCGAACTTGGAAGAAGGGGACTACATGATGTCTCGGGACATCAAGGATGCTTACCTTCATGTCAAAATTTACCCTTCTCACCAAGGGTACCTCAGGTTATGGTACAGAACGGTCACTATCAGTTCAGATGCTGCCGTAGGGATGGTCCACGACACCCCGGGTCTTTACCAAGGTAATGGCCGAAATGATATCCCTTCGAAGGAAGGGAATTTTAGTTATCCCTTACTTGGACGATTCCCTGATAAGGGTAAGATCCAGGGAACAGTTGGAAGTCGGTGTAGCACTATCTCAGGTAGTGTTGCGGCAGCACGATTGGATTCTCAATATTCCAAAATCGCAGCTGGTTCCGACGACTTGTCTTCTGTTTCCTAGGGATGTTCCTGGACACAGTCCAGAAAAAAGGTGTTTCTCCCGGAAGAGAAAGCCAGGGAGTTATCCGAGCTAGTCAGGAACCTCCTAAAACCGAACCAAGTCTCAGTGCATCAATGCACAAGGGTTCTGGGTAAAAATGGTGGCTTCCTACGAAGCAATCCCATTTGTTAGATTCCACGCAAGAACTTTCCAGTGGAACCTACTGGACAAATGGTCCGGGTCGCATTTTCAGATGCATCAGCGGATAACCCTGTCACCAAGGACAAGGGTATCCATCCTGTGGTGGTTGCAGAGTGCTCATCTTCTAGAGGGCCGCAGATTCGGCATTCAGGACTGGGTCCTGGTGACCACGGATGCCAGCCTGCGAGGCTGGGGAGCAGTCACACAGGGAAGGAATATCCAGGGCTTAGGGTCAAGCCTGGATACATCACTTCACATAAATATCCTGAAGCTAAGGGCCATTTACAATGCTCTAAGCTTAGCAAGACCTCTGCTTCAAGGTCAGCCGGTGTTGATCCAGTCGGACAACATCATGGCAGTCACCCACGTAAACAGACAGGGTGGCACAAGAAGCAGAAGGGCAATGGCAGAAGCTGCAGGGATTCTTCGCTGGGCGGAAAATCATGTGATAGCACTGTTAACAGTATTCATTCCGGGAGTGGACAACTGGGAAGCAGACTTCCTCAGCACGACCTCCACCCGGGAGAGTGGGGACTTCACCCAGAAGTCGTCCACATGATTAAAAAACTCGACAGGTATTGCGCCAGGTCAAGAGACCCTCAGGCAATAGTTGTAGACGCTCTGTTAACACCGTGGGTGTACCAGTCAGTGTATGTGTTCCCTCCTCTGCCTCTCATACCCAAGGTACTGAGATTGATAAGATGGAGAGGAGAAAGCACTATATTCGTGGCTCCGGATTGGCCAAGAAGGACTTGGTAACCGGAACTTCAAGAGATGCTCACGGAGGATCCGTGGCCTCTACCTCTAAGAAGGGACCTGCTCCAGCAAGGACCCTGTCTGTTCCAAGACTTACCGCGGCTGCGTTTGACGGCATGGCGGTTGAACGCCGGATCCTGAAGGAAAAAAGGCATTCCGGATGAAGTCATCCCTATCCTGATCAAAGCCGGGAAGGATGTAACCGCAAAAACATTATCACCGCAATTGGCGAAAATATGTTGCGTGGTGCGAGGCCAGTAAGGCCCGACCGAGGAAATTCAACTGGGTCGATTCCTACATTTCCTGCAAACAGGAGTGTCTATGGGCCTGAAATTGGGGTCCATTAAGGTTCAAATTTCGGCCCTGTCAATTTTCTTCCAAAAAGAACTAGCTTCAGTCCCTGAAGTTCAGACGTTTGTAAAAGGGGTACTGCATATACAGCCTCCTTTTGTGCCTCCAGTGGCACTTTGGGATCTCAATGTAGTTTTGGGTTCCAAAAGTCACATTGGTTTGAACCACTTAAATCTGTGGAGTTAAAATATCTCACATGGAAAGTGGTCATGCTGTTGGCCCTGGCCTGGGCCAGGCGCGTGTCAGAATTGGCGGCTTTATCCTGAAAGAGCCCTTATCTGATTTTCCATTCGGACAGGGCGGAATTGAGGACTCGTCCTCAGTTTCTCCCCAAGGTGGTTTCAGCGTCTCACCTGAACCAACCTATTGGTGGTGCCTGCGGTTACTAGGGACTTGGAGGCCTCCAAGTTGCTAGACGTTGTCAGTGCCCTGAAAATATATGTTTCCAGGACGGCTGGAGTCAGGAAATCTGACTCGCTGTTTATCCTGTGTGCACCCAACAAGCTGGGTGCTCCTGCTTCTAAGCAGACTATTGCTCGTTGGATTTGTAGTACAATTCAGCTTGCACATTCTGTGCAGCCAAAAATCTGTAAATGCCCACTCCACAAGGAAGGTGGGCTCATCTTGGGCGGCTGCCCGAGGGGTCTCGGCTTTACAACTTTGCCGAGCAGCTACTTGGTCAGGAGCAAATACGTTTGTAAAATTCTACAAAATTGATATCCTGGCTGAGGAGGACCTGGAGTTCTCTCATTTGGTGCTGCAGAGTCATCCGCACTCTCCCGCCCGTTTGGGAGCTTTGGTATAATCCCCATGGTCCTTACGGAGTCCCCAGCATCCACTTAGGACGTTAGAGAAAATAAGAATTTACTTACCGATAATTCTATTTCTCATAGTCCGTAGTGGATGCTGGGCGCCCATCCCAAGTGCGGATTGTCTGCAATACTTGAACATAGTTATTGTTACAAAAATCAGGTTATTATTGTTGTGAGCCATCTTTCAGAGGCTCCTCTGTTATCATGCTGTTAACTGGGTTCAGATCACAGGTTATACGGTGTGATTGGTGTGGCTGGTATGAGTCTTACCCGGGATTCAAAATCCTTCCTTATTGTGTACGCTCGTCCGGGCACAGTATCCTAACTGATGCTTGGAGGAGGGTCATAGGGGGAGGAGCCAGTGCACACCAGTTAGTCCTAAAGCTTTCTTTAGATGTGCCCTGTCTCCTGCGGAGCCGCTATTCCCCATGGTCCTTACGGAGTCCCCAGCATCCACTACGGACTATGAGAAATAGAATTATCGGTAAGTAAATTCTTATTTTTTAATTCTTACGTCCTAGTGGATACTTTAGTACCATGGGGAAGTCCCAAAGCTCCTAAACGGGTGGGAGGGTGCTGAGACCCCTGTTACACCACCTGACCAAACTGAAGGTCATCATTGGCCAAAGTGTCGAACTGATGGAACTTAACAAAAGTGTTCGAACCAGACCAAGTAGTAGCTTGGCACAACTGTAAGGCCGAGGCAGCCGCCCAGGAAGAGCCCACAGATCTCGTTGAGTTGGCCTGAATAGACATAGGCAAAGGCAGAGTCGCCGAAGTATAAGCTTGTTGAATGGTCAACCTGAGCCAATTGATTGCTTAGAAGCCGGACGACCGATCTTGGTGGCATCATAAAGGACAAACATCGAGTCAGATTTCTACTTTCACACCAGGAAACATACTTTTCTCTAACGTCCTAAGTGGATGCTGGGGACTCCGTAAGGACCATGGGGAATAGACTGGCTCCGCAGGAGATAGGGCACTCTAGAAAAGAATTGGGTCTACTGGTGTGCATGAGCCCCCGCCATTTTTTACACACAAAATCGCGGGACAGAAAGCCGCCGAAAAGGGGGCGGGGCTTCTTCCTCAGCACTCACCAGCGCCATTTTCTCTTCACAGCTCCGCTGGAAGGAAGCTCCCCAGACTCTCCCCTGCAGAATCACGGTAGAGGGGTGAAAGGGGGGGCACATAAATTTAGGCGCAAAACAGATATTACAGCAGCTACTGGGTAAACACTGAGGTACTGTGTTTTTTCCTGGGTTATATAGCGCTGGGGTGTGTGCTGGCAAACTCTCTCTGTTTCTCCAAAGGGCCTGGTGGGGGAATTGTCTTCAAAAGAGCTTTCCCTGTGTGTTTGGTGTGTCGGTACGCGTGTGTCGACATGTTTGACGAGGAAGGCTATGTGGAGGGGAGCGAGAGGAAATAAGTGAGGTGTCACCGACACCGGATTGGATGGATATGTAGAAGGTTTTAAATGAGAATGTTAATTCCTTACATAAAAGGCTGGATAAAGCAGAAACCTTGGGACAGTCTGGGTCTCAGCCTATGCCTGATCTTGCTACGCAGGGGCTGTCAGGGTCTCAAAAGCGTCCACTATCCCAGGTTGTTGACACAGATATCGACACGGAGACTGACTCTAGCGTCGATGATGAGGAGGCCAGGTTACAACCTAAAATGGCCAAAGCTATACGGTATATGATTATAGCTATGAAGGAGGTGTTACACATCTCTGAGGAAAGCCCTGTCCCTGACGAGGGTTAATATGTTTGGGGAAAAGAGACAAGTGGTGACCTTTCCCCCGTCTCATGAATTAAATTAGTTATGTGACAAAGCCTGGGAATCGCCAGATAAGAAACTGCTGATCCCCAAAAGGATGCGAAGGGCGTACCCCTTCCCGCCAACGGACAGGTTACGCTGGGAATCCGCCCCGAGATTAGACAAAGCGTTGAAACGCTTGTCTAAAAAGGTGGCCCTACCGTCACAGGATACGGCAGCCTTAAAAGATCCTGCAGATAGAAAGCAGGAAGCTATCCTTAGGTCCATATACACACATTCTGGTACCGTGCTTAGACCGGCCATTGCGTCGGCATGGATGTGCAGTAGCAGCGTGGGCTGATATGTTATCTGAAGATATGGATACACTGGACAAGGATACTATAGTACTGACATTGGGGCATATAAAAGACACTGTCCTGTATATGAGAGATGCTCAGAGGGACATTGCCATGCTGAGCTCTAGAATAAATGCTATGTCGATTTCAGCCAGAAGGGGCCTATGGACTCGACAGTGGACAGGTGATGCCACTCTAAGCGGCACATGGAGGTTTTGCCCTACAAGGGTGTGGAATTATTTGGGGAAAGTCTGTCGGACCTAGTGGCCACAGCTACGGCTGGGAAGTCGAATTTTCTACCATTTATTCCATCACAACCTAAGAAAGCACCGTATTATCAAATGCAGTCCTTTCGTTCACAAAAGGGTAAAAGTCCGAGGTGCGTCCTTTCTTGCCAGAGGCAAGGGTAGAGGAAGGAAGCTGCATAACACAGCTAGTTCACAGGAACAGAAGTCCTCCCCGGCTTCAACTAAGTCCTCCGCATGACGCTGGGGCTCCACAGGTGGAGCCAGGTTCGGTGGGGGCACGTCTCCGATATTTCAGCCACCAGTGGGTTCGCTCACAGGCGGATCTCTGGGTTATACAGATAGTATCCCAGGGGGTACAGGATGGAATTCGAAGAGATGCCCCCTCGCCGCTTCCTCAAATCGGCTCTGCCGACATCCCCCAAAGAAAGGGAGTTGGTGGTAGCGGCGATTCAAAAATTGTATATCCTGCAGGTGGTGATGGAGGTCCCCCCCCTGCAACGGGGAAGAGGGTATTATTCCACAATGTTTGTGGTACCGAAACCGGATGGTTCGGTCAGGCCCATTTTGAACTTAAAATCCCTGAACTTTTACCTGAAAAGGTCATTGCGAGCCTGGAAGAAGGGGATTTTATGGTGTCGCTGGACATAAAGGATGCTTACCTGCATGTCCCGATTTATCCACCTCATCAAGAGTACCTCAGGTTTTGGTACAGGATTGTCACTACCAATTCCAGACGTTGCCGTTTGGTCTCTCCACGGCACCGAGGATATTTACCAAGGTAATGGCAGAAATTATGGTGATCCTGCGAAAGCAGGGAATCACAATTATCCCGTACTTGGATGATCTCCTTATAAAGGCAAGGTCCAGGGAACAGTTGCTGATCAGTGTAGCACGCTCTCAGGAGGTGTTGCAGCAACACGGCTGGGTTCTGAATATCCCAAAGTCGCAGTTGATCCCTACGACTCGTCTGCCCTTTCTGGGCATGATTCTGGACACAGACCAGAAGAGGGTGTATCTCCCGACGGAGAAGGCACAGGAGCTCATGACCTTAGTCAGAGACTTATTGAAGCCAAGGCAGGTGTCGGTGCATCAGTGCACGCGAGTCCTAGGAAAGATGGTGGCATCATACGAGGCCATTCCCTTCAGAAGGTTCCATGCGAGGACCTTTCAATGGGATCTGTTGGACAAGTGGTCCGGATCACATCTACAGATGCATCGGATGATCACCCTATCCCCCAGGGCAAGGGTGTCTCTGCTGTGGTGGCTGCAGAGTGCTCACCTTCTCGAGGGCCGAAGATTCGGCATTCAGGACTGGGTCCTGGTGACCACGGATGCGAGCCTCTGAGGGTGGGGAGCAGTCACGCAGGGAAGAAATTTCCAAGGCCTGTGGTCAAGTCAGGAGACTTGTCTGCACTTAAACATTCTGTAAATAAGGGCCATATACAACGCCCTAAGTCAGGCAGTGACTCTGCTTCAAGACAAATCGGTGCTGATTCAATCAGACAACATCACCGCAGTGGCTCATGTAAACCGTCAAGGCGGCACAAGGAGCAGGGTGGCGATGACAGAAGCCACCAGGATTCTTCGTTGGGCGGAGATTCATGTAAGAGCACTGTCAGCAGTGTTTATTCCGGGAGTGGACAACTGGGAAGCAGACTTCCTCAGCAGGCACAACCTCCACCCGGGAGAATGGGGACTTCATCCAGAAGTCTTCACACAGGTCACGGACCGTTGGGAACTGCCACAAGTGGACATGATGGCGTCCCGTTTAAACAAAAAGTTACAGCGGTATTGCGCCAGGTCAAGAGACCCTCAGGCGATAGCTGTGGACGCACTAGTAACACCGTGGGTGTTCCAGTCGGTTTATGCGTTTCCCCCTCTTCCTCTCATACCCAAGGTACTGAGAATCATAAGAAGAAGAGGAGTGAGAACAATTCTCATTGTTCCGGATTGGCCAAGAAGGGTTTGGTATCCGGATCTGCAAGAAATGCTCACAGAGGACCCATGGCCTCTGCCCTTAAGACAGGATCTGTTACAACAGGGGCTCTGTCTGTTCCAAGACTTACCGCGGCTGCGTTTGACGGCATGGCGGTTTGACGCCGGATCCTAGCAGAAAAGGGGATTCCGGATGAGGTTATTCCTACGCTTATAAAGGCTCGGAAGGATGTAACATCTAAGCATTATCACCGTATATGGCAAAAATATGTTGCTTGGTGTGAAGCCCGGAAGGCTCCTAGAGAGGAATTCCAGCTGGGCCGATTCCTTCACTTCCTACAATCGGGAGTGTCTTTGGGCCTAAAATTGGGATCCATTAAGGTCTAGATTTCAGCCCTATCCATTTTCTTTCAAAAAGAACTGGCAGCTCTTCCTGAAGTTCAGACCTTTTGTGAAGGGAGTACTGCATATACAGCCCCCGTTTGTGCCTCCAGTGGAACCTTGGGATCTTAACGTGGTGTTGAGTTTCCTGAAATCACACTGGTTTGAACCACTAAAAACAGAGTTAAAATATCTCACGTGGAAGGTGTTTATGCTGCTAGCTCTGGCTTCAGCCAGGCGTGTGTCGGAATTGGCGGCTTTGTCACATAAAAGCCCCTATCTGGTTTTTCATATGGACAGGGCAAAATTGCGGACTCGTCCACAATTTCTGCCCACGGTGGTGTCCTCTTTTCATATGAACCAACCTATTGTGGTGCCTGTGGCTACAAGAGACTTGGAGGATTCAGAGTTACTAGATGTGGTGCGGGCTTTGAAGATTTACGTGGCCAGAACGGTTAAGGTCAGGAAAACTGAGTCGCTGTTTATCCTGTATGCATCCAACAAGTTGGGTGCTCCTGCTTCAAAGCAGACTATTGCCCTACTGGATCTGTAACACGATTCAGCAGGCTCATTCTGCGGCTGGATTGCCGCTTCCAAAATCAGTAAAGGCCCATTCCACAAGGAAGGTGGGCTCTTCTTGGGCGGCTGCCCGAGGGGTCTCGGCATTGCAACTTTGCCGAGCAGCTACTTGGTCGGGATCAAACACATTTGCAAAGTTCTACAGGTTTGATACCCTAGCTGAGGAGGACCTTGAGTTTGCTCATTCGGTGCTGCAGAGTCATCTGCACTCTCCCGCCCGTTTGGGTGCTTTGGTATAATCCCCATGGTCCTTACGGAGTCCCCAGCATCCACTTAGGACGTTAGAGAAAATAAGAATTTACTCACCGGTAAATCCATTTCTCTGAAGCCTTGGGACAGTCAGGGTCTCAACCGGTGTCTGATCCCACGGCTCAGGGACCGTCGGGGTCCGTCAAGCGTCTACTATCCCAGTTAGTTGGCACAGATGTCGACACGGAGTCTGACTCCAGTGTCGACGAGGATGAGGCAAAATTACAGCCTAAAATGACAAAAGCCATCCGTTATGATTATAGCAATGAAGGATGCCTTGCACATTTCTGAGGAAACCCCTGTCCCTGACAAGAGGGTTCATATGTACGGGGAGAAAAAGCAAGAGGTGACTTTTCCCCCTTCTCATGAATTGAATGAATTGTGTGAAAGCCTGGGAATCCCCTGAAAGGATAGTAGTCATTCCCAAGAGATTGCTGATGGCATATCCTTTCCCGCCAAAAGACAGGTTGCGCTGGGAGTCATCCCAGGGTAGACAAGGCGTTGACGCGCTTATCAAAAAAGGTGGCCCTCCCTTCTGAGGAGACGGCTGCTCTTAAAGATCCTGCGGATAGAAAGCAGGAAGGTATTTTAAAATCTGTCTATTCCCATTCGGGTACCCTCCTAAGGCCGGCTATTGCATCAGCGTGGATGTGTAGCGCAGTGGCAGCATGGACAGATACACTGTCTGAGGAATTAGATACCCTCGATAGGGAATCGGTGTTATTAACCCTGGGACATATTAAGGACACTGTCCTATATATGCGGGACGCTCAGAGGGATATTTGCCTACTGAGCTCTAGAGTAAGCGCATTGTCCATTGCAGCTAGGAGAGTCTTATGGACTCGCCAATGGACAGGGGATGCTGATTCTAAAAGACATATGGAAGTTTTGCCATATAAGGGTGAGGAATTATTTGGGGACGGTCTCTCGGACCTGGTCGCCACGGCAACTGATGGGAAGTCAAAGTTTTTGCCATTTGTTTCCTCACAGCCTAAGAAAGCACCGTATTATCAAATGCAGTCCTTTCGTCCACCAAAAGGCAATAGGGTCAGAGGTGCTTCCTTTCTTGCCAGAGGCAGGGGTAGAGGAAAGAAGCTGCACCACGCAGCCAGTTCCCAGGAACAAAAGTCCTCCCCTGCTTCCACTAAATCCACCGCATGACGCTGGGTCTCCACAGGCGGAGCCGGGAGTGGTGGGGGCGCGTCTCAGGCTTTTCAGCCACTAAGTGGGTTCGCTCGCAGGTAAATCCGTGGGCCATACAAGCTGGAATTCGAGAGGATGCCCCCTCACTGTTTCCTAAAATCAGCCTTGCCAGCTTCCCCCACGGAAAGGGGGGTAGTGCTGGCAGTAATTCACAAGCTATACCTCCAGCAGGTGATTATAAAGGTTCCCAGCCTTCAACAAGGCCAGGGTTACTATTCCACGATGTTTGTGGTTCCGAAACCGGACGGTTCGGTCAAGCCCATTCTGAATTTGAAGTCTCTGAACATTTACCTGAGAGAACTCAAATTCAAAATGGAATTGCTCAGAGCGTCATTGCAAGCCTGGAAGAGGGGGACTTTATGGTGTCTCTGGACATCAAGGATGCGTACTTGCATGTCCCCATTTACCCGCCTCCTCAAGAGTACCTCAGGTTTGTGGTACAGGACTGTCATTATCAGTTCCAGACGTTGCCGTTTGGTCTATCCACGGCTCCGAGAGTATTTACCAAGGTGATGGCAGAAATGATGGTGCTCCTGCGGCAGAAGGGAGTTACAGTTATCCCGTACTTGGACGATCTCCTGATAAAGGCGAGATCCAAGGAACAGTTGTTGATCAATGTGGCACACTCTCAGGAAGTGTTGCGTCAGCATGGCTGGATTCTGAATATCCCAAAGTCACAGCTGAATCCTATGACACGTCTGCCCTTCCTGGGCATGATTCTAGACACAGCCCAGAAAAGAATGTTTCTCCCGGAGGAGAAGGTGCAGGAGATCATGACCCTGGTCAAGGGACTCCTAAGACCAACACAGGTCTCAGTGCATCATTGCACCAGAGTCCTAGGAAAGATGGTGGCATCATACGAAGCCATACCATTTGGAAGGTTCCATGCGAGGATCTTTCAATGGTATCTACTGGACAAGTGGTCCGGATCGCATCTTCTGATGCATCAGATGATCACCCTGTCCCCCAGGACCAGGGTGTTTGTTCTGTGGTGGCTGCAAAGTGCTCACCTCCTCGAGGGCCGGCGATTCGGCATACAGGACTGGGTCCTGGTGACCACGGATGCAAGCCTCAGAGGATGGGGGGCAGTCACGCAAGGAAAAAACTTTCAGGGACTGTGGTCAAGTCAGGAGGCTTGTCTACACATAAATATCCTGGAGCTAAGGGCCATATACAATGCCCTGAGTCAAGCAAGACCTCTGCTTCAAGACAGGCCGGTACTGATCCAATCAGACATCACGGCAGTCGCCCATGTGAACTGTCAGGGCGGCACAAGAAGCACGGTAGCAATGGCGGAGGCCGCCAGGATTTTTCGGTGGGCGGAGAATCACGTACAAGCACTAGCTGCAGTATTCATTCCGGGGGTAGACAACTGGGAAGCAGACTTCCTCAGCAGACACGACTTACACCCGGGAGAGTGGGGACTTCATCAAGAAGTCTTCTCACAGATTGCAGAGCATTGGGAACTGCCACAGGTGGACATGATGGCGTCCCGACTCAACAAAAAGTTGAGAAGATATTGCGCCAGATCAAGGGACCCTCAGGCGATAGCTGTGGACGCACTAGTAACACCATGGGTGTTCCAGTCAGTCTACGTGTTTCCACCTCTTCCTCTCATACCAAAGGTATTGAGAATTGTAAGAAGAAAAGGAGTGAGAACAATATTCATAGCTCCGGATTGGCCAAGAAGGTCTTGGTACCTGGAACTGCAAGAAATGCTAACAGAGGACCCTTGGCCTCTGCCTCTAAGACAAGACCTGCTGCAGCAGGGGCCTTGTCTGTTCCAAGACTTACCGCGGCTGCGTTTGACGGCATGGCGGTTGAACGCCGGATCCTAGCGGAAAAAGGCATTTAGGATGATGTCATTCCTACGCTGATAAAGGCTAGGAAGGATGTGACGGCAAAACATTATCACCGGATATGGCGAAAATATGTGGCCTGGTGTGAGGCCAGAAAGGCCCCTACAGAGGAATTCCAATTGGGAAGATTCCTACACTTTTTACAGTCAGGTGTGACTATGGGCCTAAAATCGGGGTCCATAAAAGTCCAAATTTCGGCCCTATCCATTTTCTTTAAAAAAGAACTGGCGTCTTTACCAGAGGTTCAGACGTTTGTCAAGGGAGTGCTGCATATTTAGCCCCCTTTTGTGCCACCAGTGGCACCTTGGGATCTCAATGTGGTGTTGAATTTCCTGAAATCTCACTGGTTCGAACCACTTAAGACAGTGTAACTGAAATATCTCACTTGGAAAGTGGTCATGCTATTGGCCTTAGCCTCAGCTAGGCGTGTCTCAGAATTAGCGGCTTTGTCATGTAAAAGCCCCTATCTGATTTTCCATATGGACAGGGCAGAATTGAGGACTCGTCCTCAATTTCTACCTAAGGTGGTGTCATCTTTCCACTTAAACCAACCTATTGTGGTGCCTGTGGCTACTCAGGACTTGGAGGACTCCAAGTTGCTGGATGTAGTCAGGGTTTTGAAGATCTATGTGAATAGTACGGCTGGAGTCAGGAAAACTGACTCGCTGTTTATACTGTATGCACCCAACAAGCTGGGTGCTCCGGCTTCAAAACAAACTTGCTCGCTGGATTTGTAACACAATTCAGCAGGCCCATTCTGCGGCAGGATTGCCGCAGCTAAAAACGGTAAAGGCCCATTCCACAAGGAAAGTGGGCTCGTCTTGGGCGGCTGCCCGAGGGGTCTCGGCATTACAGCTTTGCCGAGCAGCGACTTGGTCAGGGTCAAACACTTTTGCAAAGTTCTATAGGTTTGATACCCTGGCTGAGGAGGACCTTGAGTTTGCTCATTCGGTGCTGCAGAGTCATCCGCACTCTCCCGCCCGTTTGGGAGCTTTGGTATAATCCCCATGGTCCTTACGGAGTCCCCAGCATCCACTAGAACGTCAGAGAAAATAAGAATTTACTCACCGGTAATTCTACTTCTCGTAGTCCGTAGTGGATGCTGGGCGCCCGTCCCAAGTGCGGACTGTTTCTGCAATGCTTGTATATAGTTATTGCTTAATACAGGGTTTCTTGTTATGAGCCATCCATTGTGCGAGGCTCGTATGTTCATACTGTTAACTGGGTATGTTTATCACAAGTTGTA